>NC_069499.1:1238581282-1238823782 GCF_027579735.1 Bombina bombina
TTTTAAATTGTATGCTCAGTCTAAATTATGAAAGGAAAAATTGGCATTTGTCCTTTTATGTGGATGATACTCCTTAAATGCCAACTTTCATAATGATTGTTGTGGGGAATGTGCAATCTATTGCAAAATATTATATGCTCTAATTATTTTAGCATGTCATTTTTACATTACTGACCCTAGATAACTACATATATAACCATTCATAAGCATAACTCCTGAGCAGAACACCGATATTGATCCAACTAGGAGCCGCATTCTAGTTTGAAGTGGATAAATGTGTGGTTGGTAATAAGTACATCAGAAGGACCTATGGATAATAAAACAATGATATAACATTGTAACAACTCTCAGGAGATATATTGTATGTTTATCACTTTTTCTCACTTGTTATGAAAAGTTCTTAATATTATTTATATACAGTGTGTGTTTATGTATATATAAATAATTTTTTTTTTTTTTTTTTCCCTAGAACAAGACCTAGACCTGTTTGATATGTCAGACTTCAAGATCCAGTTCAAAAAAAGTATTTATGCAGTTTCAAAAAATGTAAGCATTCTTCGTATATTGTGTTGTGTTTTATGGGCCTGATGATCAAGCACTCCCTGGCTTACGGAGATAGCACACAACATTTTTGGAGGCTTTTTTTTTCATATTGCAATGTATGTCTCTGCTTCTAGAACCTTACATAACTAGATAAACTGCTCTCAAGCTCATATATGTGTGTGTGTGTATAAAATAGAAATACAGTTAGACATTTTTTTTTTTTTTCTAAGCTAAAGGGCTCGATTTATCAAGCCTCTACGGCGTCAAGTTCTCTCAAGAACTTGCTCGCTGTGATTTAACAAGCAGCGGTCACCAGACCGCTGCTTCCCTAACATCTTCGCCACCTCTATTGTGGCGAAATTCAATCTCCTCGGTCGAGTCCGACCGAGGAGATTGACAGCTCCTGCCCGCGCGTGATTGGCTGTGCACGGGCAGGGGGCGGGATTGCACACGAGCGCAAGGCGAGCTGAGGTGTACGGGGGCGCTTATACGCGCCCCTGTACGTCTCGGCGTTGATAAATCTAGCCCAAAGTATTAGTATAAAAGAATGTTACACTTGATTGCTCTCTTTAAAAGAATTCTCACTTTGACTTCCAGGTAACAATTCACTTTAAAGAGTATGGCGAGGAGATCTGGATCCGCATTGCATGGGGGACGCATCATGCCAAACCAAATCAATATAAAGCAACATTTGTTGTGTATCACGCGCAGACTCCTTATGTCTTTATCACAAATCTTATGAAGAGCTGCCAGCCTGTGTTGTGCCAGGTGTTGTAAAGATTTATCTTAACGGGACATTAAACACAAATTGTAAACTACATGATTATGAACCTTCATATATAAGAATAATTTTGCAATGAAAACTGCAGCTCTCTTTTGGTAAATGAGTATATTGTTTAATGTTCTTTTCGCTGATTTCCCTGTCCCCCAGAATAAAAGAACCCCTGCTAAACCATCACAAACTAATATACAGAGATAGCACAAACTCTGATTGTACATGTGCAGACTGGGGTAGCCTGCTCTCTTGAATTCCCTTAAGGAGGTTTAGTACTGATTCAACTTAGTTACTATTGCAAAGAATGAGTTTCCTATCATGATTGTTGCTGCAAAACTGATAATCCACATTTTTAAACGCATGTGACACAATATAAGCGATGAGAGGGAGTGGATGTAAACAAAAGTTCACATACATTGCCTAAAAGTATTAAATCAAGCTTCCCTGTTAGAAAGTGAAACAAGCACAATTTTTAGATGTATTTTATAGAAAAGGGCTGCAAAATAAATGACTGTATATTGCAATAATGAAACATGTTATGCTTTGTTGAAATGTCAAGTTTAAAGGCCCTTTAAAAGGACATGAAACCCACACATTTTATTTCATGGTTCAGAGCATATAAAGTTTCCAGTGTACCTCTATTATCAAAATTTGCTTCCTTCTCTTGGTATCCTTTGTTGAACATGATACCTAAAGTACGCTTGGGAGCTAGCTGCTGATTGGTTGCTGTACATATTTAAAACTTCATTGGCTAGCTCCCATTAATACATTGCTGCTTATTCAATGAAGGATGCCAAGGGAACAAAGCAAAATTGATAAAAGAACTAAAATGGAAAGTTGTTTAAAACTATGCTCATCTGAAACATACAAGAAAAAAATTGGGTGTAATGTCCCTTTAAATTTACTTTATTGTTTTAATTATATTGGTGTTTTGAGAAATGAATGATTCTGCACTTGTTCTTATTATAAATGTTCACTTACTCCACTAGGCTCTTGTTCTTGCTGCCAAGTATGGGCAGATTCAGGAGTTGGAACTGAAAAGCCGAAGTTTAGATTCGCTTAAGGATATTGTTTTTAAACGATTTAATCAGGTGAGCAAATTTACTTTCAGTTTCATAAAGATTTAAACATTAGCTCCATTTTCTCTTTTTTTTTTTTTTTTTTTTTTTTTTTAAATATAAGATGTATAAGTCCTAGGCCAGACTGCTACATGACTGACACTTTGGTTGGCTTAACATATGGTATGTAATTTGTAACAGGATAGTGCACTTTGTTGTGTGGTTTGTTATTCTTTTCATTAAAAAGGATCACATTTTTTGCTTTAATAAACAACACTCTTTACACCTAAAGGATTACAAGATTAGATAAAATATTAATACGTTTTATTTGTTTGAAATGTATTAAAGATTTTTAAAAGGACATAAAAACCAGATTTTGTGTTCTTTCATGATCAAGATAGATCTTGTGATTTTAAATAACTTTCCCATGTACTTCTATCATCTAACTGATTTTCTTCTCTTGATATCCTTTGTTGAAATGGATACCTGGGTAGACTCAGGAGCTGCTGATTGGTGGCTTAATATATATGCCTCTTGTTATTGTCTTTCAGCTAGCTCCCAGTAGTGAATTGCTGCTTCTTCCCCAAAGGATACTAAGAGAATGAAGCAAATTAAATAATAGAAGTAAATTTGAAAGTTGTTTAACATTGTATTCTCTATTTGAATCATGAGGTTTTGTGTTCCTTTTAAAGCTACCTTTATTGAACAGTTAGTGTGTGAATACTACTGTGTAGAATTAAAAATAGAACCAAATATGTACTTTACAGCTATATCGGTCATATGGACAAAAATTACTTGTTTCTCATAAATACTATCCTGTCATTTATGTCTCTAGGACCATGTCAAGATTTCTAGTAATAAGCAAATCCTGTTATGGCAGAAACAACTTAGATTATCAAGAACCTTAAAATATTTTGAGTTTTTTTGTAATGTTGTAAATCGTGCAATCAGTGCTTCAAAAGTAATTAAGTATATAAATATAAAATCTCCGATCTGTGGTATAGCCACATGTTGATGTGTCTATGGCCTTTGCTTATATACACCTAAGTTTAGTTTTGATTTTCTATTTTCAGGCCTGATTCTAAACACCTCTAGCAGGTGGGAAAAGTCACCTCTTCCAAGAGGAAATCCTGACCCTGTAGTGCTGAAATGAACCATTCATGGTCAGTTTATGAATAAGGTAATAATCAGGAGTCAGATTTCTTTCCCACCTACTGTCTTCATTTTAGAATCACTTCTGAATCCAGATTAGTAGCCTAAGTAAAAGAGAGATTGGCTT
The DNA here is from genome assembly GCF_027579735.1 of Bombina bombina. Lineage (NCBI taxonomy): Eukaryota > Metazoa > Chordata > Amphibia > Anura > Bombinatoridae > Bombina > Bombina bombina. The sequence goes on from NC_069499.1 coordinate 1,238,584,938, forward strand.
TTCTTTTAATAAATGCTTCTTAAGATAATATTTGGATGCAACAAATTTTAAAATTTTAAATAGACATGTAAACTATAACATGCTGAAATTGCACTATATATTTTTGCTTTCAGCTTTCTTTTATCAAGTCATTTTTGGTTTCTTTAACCTTACTATTGTATGCTAAAAGTGAACTGCAGCATTTTTCTGTTGTAAGTGGGGAAAATAAGGCATACGAGAAATGTTTTGGTAGGAAAGGGCTTGCAGGGTGTGGTGTGTGTGTGTGTTGTTTGTACTTTAATTTTCTTTTTTCCCCTTAAAATTTGAAACATTTTAACGTTCCTGCTCTGACCTTCCCATTTCATAAGCTAAGAATTTGCCTATTTGTCAGTAAAGTGAGCTATTGTTAGTTTCTGGATTCAGTAAAAATTCAGCGTGGTCTTAAAGGGACAATTTACACCCAGAATTGTTATTGTTTAAATAGATAATCCATTAATTACACATTCCCCAGTTTTGGATTACCAACACGATTATATTAATATACTTTTTTACCTCTGTGATTACATTGTATCTAAGCCTCTGCAGACTGCCCCCTTATTTCAGCTTTTTTGACAGACTTGCATTTTAGCCAATCAGTGCTAACTCATAAGTAACTCCACGCGAGTGAGCACAATGTTATCTATATGGCACACATGAACTAGCAGTGTCTATGAAAAACGATGAGGCGGCCTTCAATGGCTTAGAAATTATCATATTAGCCTACCCAGGTTTATTTTTCAACAAAAATTGCTTTGAGAACAAAGCAAATTTTGATGATAAAAGTACATTTGAAAAGTTGTTTCAAATTCCATGCACATGCTGTGTTTGTGTTTAGCTGTAATTTTCCTCTTACTTATTTACTGTGCCCACACATATTATATACACTTTTTCTCACCATTAAATGGACTTTCTAAAGATCCCATTATTTTCATCATATCTTTTTATAATTTAATATAAAAAAATGGAAAAAAACACTTTTTCTAACTTTGACCCCCAAAATCTGTTACACATCTACAACCACCAAAAAACACCCATGCTAAATAGTTTCTAGATTTTGTCCTGAGTTTAGAAATACCCAATGTTTACATGTTCTTTGCTTTTTTTGCAAGTTATAGGGCAATAAATACAAGTAGCACTTTGCTATTTCCAAACCACTTTTTTTTTTTTTTTTTTTTTTAATTAGCGATAGTTACATTATAACACCGATATATGTCTGGAATCCCTGAATAACCCTTCACATGTATATATTTTTTTTTTAGTAGACAACCCAACGTATTGATCTAGGCCCATTTTGGTATATTTCATGCCACCATTTCACCGCCAAATGCGATCAAATAAAAAAAAAAATAAAAGTTAACTTTTTTTCACAAACTTTAGGTTTCTCACTGAAATTATTTACAAACAACTTTTGCAATTATGGCACAAATGGTTGTAAATGCTTCTCTGGGATCCCTTTGTTCAGAAATAGCAGACATAATATGGCTTTGGCATTACATTTTTGTAATTAGAAGGCCGCTACGCACCACACTTGTATTTTGTCCAGCAGTGAAGGGTTTAGTTGGGTAGCTTGTAGGGTTAATTTTAGCTTTAGTGTATAGATCAGCCTCCCACCTGACATATCCAACCCCCTGATCCCTCCCTGACCCCTCTCAAACAGCTTACTTCCCTCCTCCACCCCACAATTGTCACCCCTATCTTAAGTACTGGCAGAAAGTCTACCAGTACTAAAATAAGTCCTTTTTTTTACCTTTTTTTTTTTTTTTTTTTTTCCCCATTATAAATTATATATGTGTTTCTACAGTGTAGGTTCCCCCTAACCTCCACGATCTGCCCCCCCCCTTCATATTTGTGGCCATCTTAAGTACTGTCAGCTGTCTGCCAGTACCCAGTTTGTAATCAAATGTCCATATTTTTTATTTTATTTTTTTATAACCCCTTGTTTTCCGTAGTGTAGCTGTCCCCCCTCAATATCTCACTCTTTCTCTTTAGATTATTATTACAGTATGTGTAAAGCAATCGCGCACACGCTCCCGCCTACCTCCCGGAACAACCGCCGGAACTGCTCCAGCGATGGGCCGCCTCCCTGCCTTGGCTCCCACCCACCAACAATCGGCACCATTGTTGGCCGATGCAGAAAGGGCCACAGAGTAGCCCTCTCTGCATCTGTGGGTAAAAAAGGGTATTGCGGTGATGCCTCAATATTGAGGCATCACTGCAATACCCTGGAAGCGATCACGATCGCTTCCAGCGCTTGAAACCCCAGAGGACGTGCCTGGCACGTACTTGGTCGTTAAGGGGTTAAGTAACGTGGTGGTTCTCTTCATATTGTCAAAACTCACAAACCTAAAGCTGTGTTCTATGTGCCAAAAACCTATGTGCAAAAATAGTTATAAAAGAAATAATCACTAAAATTCACTCTCACAATCCCTTGTAAACCAATAATAAAAAAAAAAAAAAGTCTACAAAATATAAATAGCAGTTATAGGAATATAATCATATATGGTATGATATAAATAAAACTGAAGTCTTTCCCTCTGTTGTATAAAAATATCCAAGGACTGTTAACGTGTCACTCAATAGGAATGAGGTAAAATCACTTAGCTGCAGATATAGTTGTACAGATCTACAAGAATGTTTCAAAGGTAGAAAATAATAAAATCGCAGCTTTCCCCTTCCTTTCCTCCTTTTTTCCGAGTGTTCGTCTCCGGTTCAGCTCCTGACGATGGAATTCGTTGCGGCCCCCACAAAAAAAAATCTGAAACAAAAGAAAACACAGGTCGCCCCGGTGATTCAAGGTACGTACACTCTTTATTAAAAACTACACGTCCATATGCACTTACTCGATAAAGCAATACACTCATGAAAATCAAACGGGTACAAGCTCTCTGTGTGTTCTATCTCCTAGAAAGGATTGAGAGTCTGTGGTATATATTCACTGCACACAAGATACCTCTATGCATAGAGGTATTTTGGGTGCGAATCACAGTACACAGTACTGCTCAGTACTACTGGTCGATATCCCAGGCAGCAGTTAATCCGTAGGCATTAGGATCGTGGAGGTGAATATACGCTACAGACTCATAATCCTTCTGGGAGATAGCACACACCCGAGAGCCTGTACACGTTTGTTCACAAGTGTATTGCTTTTTTTATCGAGTAAGTGTATATGGACACGTCTTTTTAATAAAGTGTATGTACCTTGAATCTTTCGTCTCTTCATATTGTATTGAAAATGCTTTAAATGAAAATATAATATTTGGAGATATTAGATCTAAATATCCACATCTAATAAATCTAGGCCATAGATGGAGGAAGCAGAGTTCATTAATTTCATTTAAAGGGACAAAAAAGTGCAAAAAAAATCTCTAAATTTTGTATTAACTGATAAGAGGGATGGAAACTGTTTAATGTTAACAGCATGTTTTGTATTTTTCTTTTTATAGTGCTATATAAAGTATTCCATTACAATACGCAGTTTATTTGTTCATCTGGTTATGATGTTTGCATTCTGTGTCCAAAATCACTTTGTTTTGACATTTTCTCAGATTATTTCTTATAATGACCTATTAACTTTTTCTACATGACTAGATTTTGGTGGTTAGTGGAGATAGTATCCTGTTAGGCATTTTAAAACATTATTTGTCAGCTTAAAATAACGAGTTAGATATAGATTCCATCAAAATTATAGATTTTCCATAAAATAAATACATTTTGTCTTTAATTTCAACAGTTTGTAACACATTTTCCCATATTGTTTTATTTCAGCCATTCCAGTCGTATCATCCCAAACCACTTCAGGAAAGAAACGTTGATCCAGGACTAAATAAAATAGGTAAGTTGTTAAAGGGACAGTCCAGTCCAAAAAAACTTTCATGATTCAGACAGGGCATGCAATTTTAAACTACTTTCCAATTTACTTTTATCACCAATTTTGCTTTGTTCTTTTGGTATTCTTAGTTGAAAGCTAAACCTAGGAGGTTCATATGCTAATTTCTTAGACAATGAAGGCTGCCTTGCATTTTGACAGGTTTTTCACCACTAGAGAGCCTTAGTTCATGTGTTTCATATAGATAACATTGAGCTCACGTACATGTAGTTACCTAGGAGTGAGCACTGATTGGCTAAAATGCAAGTCTGTCAAAATGAACTGAAATTAGGGGGCAGTTTGCAGAGACATAGATACAAGGTAATGACAGAGGTAAAACGTGTATTATAACTGTGATGATGGTTTATACAAAACTGGGGAATGGGTAATAAAGGGATTATCTATCTTTTTAAACAACAAAAATTCTGGTGTTGACTGTCCCTTTTAATCATTTTCTACACACTAGGTATGTGCATTCGGATCCGAATGCAGAAGTAAGTAGCTGCTTTGTGCCCTTTGTGTATTTTTGTAGCCGGATTCTTGTAAAAGATCCCCACTTTAAGATCTGGATCTGCCCAGATTTTAGTGTGCGGATCTTTTTACAGGAATCAATATGGCTACAAAAATATCCAAAGGGCACAAAGCCGCTGCTTACTTCCGCATTCAGATCCTCACGGAGGATCAGATGTAGATCCCTTCTATAATTTATTTTTTATTTTATTTGTTTTAAAATTTATGCTTCAAATAAATCAAATACAAAATACCATACATTATGGCTCAGTAATAGAAAAAGGAATCACAAAAGTGCGTCAATCTCTAAGAGTGAATCAATATTATTAGTCCGTTTTTTATAACAAGTCCTTTTTAGGTTTCAGAATACTTTTAACAGCTTTCCGTCTTGTAATTTGTAAGTCTCTGTTTCCTGAGTATCCTTATGATCCTCATGTAGGTTTGCTGGTGGAGGTTTTGCCCTTACAGCTCTGGGCTCTTTTTGTTTAAAAACCTTATATAGTGCAGTCCAACCTTAGTCCATTGCTGTTAGATCTTCTTATCCCTAACACGTTAACCTATAAAAACCAGTATGCGTAATAGTGATGAAGATGTTGGATTTGTGGAAGAAAGGTGGAGTATATATTAGGAGGAAGAGGGACACTCTCGCTCTCTGTCTCTATCTCTCTATCGCTATCTTATCTCTCGCTATCTCTCTCTATTCTTCTACCACTGAGACTGTAAGTTTCCCAATACCTTGGTATCCATGTTTGAGCACTATTCAACATCAGTATTAGCAATGCGTTTTTTTATTGTGTTTCCTAACTTGGGGAGCGAAAGAAATAAGAGTATTTGCGGGTCGTTGGGCAGTGTCTTACCTATTACATCTGCTATTTGATGGAGTACATCTGTCTAGAATGTCTAGTTTGGTTCAGTTCCACCATAAGTGTGTTGGAGTGCATATTTCCCCACAACCTCTAACAATTATTGTTAGCTGACTTGTAAAACATTTGCAGCCTGCTAGGGGTTAGATACCATCTTGTAAGAAACTTGTAGTTTGTCTCTAGAATTTTTGTGGATATTGACGCCTTTTTAGTTATCGAAAAGGCTGTGGACTAGTCTTTGGCTGATATTTGCAAATTCTCCATGGTATCTGTCAGGAGTTGTTTATATAGTATAGAGGTTGCGCGTCACAGTGGGGTGTCCTTTAAGCATAACGTTTCGAATTCTGTTTAATTTCTGACTATGTGGTGTTTTGTTGGGGTGCGTATTTATATAGTGGCTAATCTGCTTCTGTCCACCCTCGACTTTGGGGTTTCCCCTTTGGTTACTGGGGTCCACTGGGTCTCTTACATGTGTGCCGGTCGTTACCAGTGCTATTAGTCGGCTTAGAAGCTATTTTTATTGGGTTTAGGTAGTGCGGGCCTAGGAGCTACTGCATAAGGTGGCCAAGCTCCACCCCCCATGTTTAATTTTTTTTTTTTTTTTTAACCATTGAGTGGACTATTAACTTTTTTTTTTTCTCCTGACTAGTAAACTATAGTGATATTTTTCCACCTCTGTATATGTGTGTATAAAATATATATCTCAAAAGCTACTAGCCAGGCAAAAATTTCATGCACCACTTCTGATGATAATTAAATGTCCGAAAACAATGCCAAAGTTTGTAATGTTGCTATTTTCCCCCTACATTGTTTGCTTCCCTTTTTTATTTTTTCAATTTACAATGTGTGTAGCCTGGCTTTAATTTATCCCTCCAGGCTACAGCATCACACAAGCTGCAACTACACAAAGTTCTACTGCCAAACTAGGCAAATTAGGAGGGGCGTAAATGTAAGTGTCCCCATTTAACTGGTTCAATGCTCATGATGAGGCATCCTCGTCATGCATGGGGATCGCTTATCAGGAGCTCTTTTCGGCTGCCCCCACACTACAGGCTAGGGATCATTGGTGGCCGAGTAGTTGTTTCCACCAAGCCATCGGTTGGATTATCGGTGACATCTTCACAAATGTGTGTGTGGAAGTTACAAAGGGGCAGGCCACGGGAGCTGGATGGGGGAGGTCATTTAAACCCCTCAATCTTGGCTCCCTTACCAGCTACAGATAACCAATACCCTTTGCCTGCTTTTTCAAATGTTAAGGTATTGAAAAGTACCAAGCCCCTTTATAAATAAAAATTGGGTACAAAAAAGGAAAAAGTTAATACATAAGGTTTTACACTTGATTATAGTTTTAGGGTTACATAATAAAAAATGTTTTTAGACCCACAGTAAAGTTTTATATGCTGAATCTGCTGATCCAGCTAAAAAAAAATCATTAAATCCTTTATGTGCGTCACTCACTGAAACTTTTACAATAGTGTTTAAATGTAAGCGGTAAAAAAAAAAAATCGGCTTAGCATAGTGGTGCAAACAAAGTTAAGCAGCGAAGAAGTTAAACATTTTTGAAATATATCTAAATAAGGGACTTGAAAATAAGCACTCACTTGTCTTTAGTCAACTGTGCAAACATTCTTTTAATTGTGTGACGTTTCGGGATAAAAATTGTCTGAAGGGAATTTTTATCCCCAAACCTCACACAAGTAAAAAAAATTGTTTGCACAGTTGACTAAAGACCAGTGAGTGCTTATGTTTTTGCCATTATCAAGATTTACTTAAGAGCACCCTGGCACCTAAACCAATAGTATAAATAAGTGACTTTTTTCTTGAATGATTCAGATAGAGCATGCAATTGTAAGCAACTTTCTAATTTACTCCTTTTTTAATAATTTGTCTTTGTTCTCTTGCTATCTTTGTTTGAAAAGCAGAAATGTAAAGCTTAGGAGCCTGGCCCATTTTAGGTTTAGAATCCTGTATAGTGCTTGCTTTATTGGTGGCTACATTTAGTCACCAATCAGCAAGCACAACCCAGGTGCTAAATAAAAAATGGGCCAGCTCCTAAGCTTTACATTCCTACTTTTTAATTAAAGATAGCAAGAGAACAAATCTGGTTTAGTTTCCCTTTTAAAGGGACACTCAAGTCAAAATAAACTTTTACGATTCCGATAGAGCATGCAGTTTAAAGACACTTTACAAATTACTTCCATTATCAATTTTTGCACCATCTTTTTATACTCACTTTCTGTTGAACAAGATCCTACTGAACATGTGCACAAGCTCACAGGGTATACGTATACTAGTCTGTGATTGGCTGATGTCTGTCACATTAAAGGGACACTGAACCCAAATTTTTTCTTTCATAAATTCAGATAGAGCATGCAACTTTCTAATTTACTCCTATTATCAAATTTTCTTCATTCTCTTGGTATCTTTATTTGAAAAGCAAGAATGTAAGTGTAGATGCCGGCCCATTTTTAGTGAAGAACCTGGGTTATTCTTGCTGATTGGTGGATCAATTCACCCACCAATAAACAAGTGCTGTCCAGGGTCTGAACCAAAAAATAGCTTAGATATCGTCTTTTTCAAATAAAGATAGCAAGAGAACGAAGAAAAATTGTTAAAAGGAGTCAATTATAAAGTTGCTTAAAATTGCATTCTCTATCTGAATCACGAAAGAACAAAAATTTGGTTCAGGGGGCCGGCAAAATGGGAGAGAAAATACATTTGTCAGTAGTGAGTAGGTGTTATTGCTTTGTCTTTATTATTATACACTTGTTAATTATGCAATTCTACTGCATTGAGTGGTTCTTTAAGATACGTTTTCAAGTAGTTTGTTCAGAGTTTGCAGAATTTTGGTGCTTGTTCTAATGCAAACTTTGCATTCTCCAATTCTTTAAAGCATGTCATTTTTGCTGTACTGACCCTAGATAGCAGTGAGTTTAACACCAACTCGCCAATGTTTGTGCAACTGCTGCTTCTGATTTACCAGCAATTACCAAAATTGAGAGAGAATTGTGCTGAAGACTTTTAAGGAATGATTTGCTTTACACAATGTTTAATTAAACTGCTGATGATTCTTTGATATCCATTACTTGATATGTCCTACCATTGGCTCGCATGCTAAGGTACCTTTTGTGAGCTTAAAGGGATACTAAACCCAAATTTCATGATTCAGATAGAGCATGCAATTTGAAGCAACTTTCTAATTTACTCTTATCAAATTTTCTTTGTTCTCTTGCTATCTTTATTTAAAAAGCAGGAATGTGATGCATAGTAGCCGGACCATTTTTGGATGAGAACCTGGGTTATGCTTGCTTATTGGTGGGTAAATGTAAGCCTCCAATAAGCAAGTGCTTTCCATGGTGCTGAACCTAAAATTGGCTGCTAAGATTTACATTCCTGCTTTTAAAATAAAGATAGCAAGAGAACGAAGAAAAATTGATAATAGGAGTAAATTAGAAAGTTGCTTAAAATGTCATGCTCTATCTGAATCGGAAAAGAAAACATTTTGGTTCAGTGTCCCTTTAAACTTCCTTTTGCATGCTTCCTTATTGATGTGTGCAGCAGAATGTAAACTGTAGTGATATTTTACCATATATTATGCATTTTTGTTTTTTTCTAGTTGATCCAAGAGTGACATATGAAAATATGAGAGAGAAGGAGAGGGTCCAGCACATAACCCGTGAAACCTTTGGAGATGGGCCACAACCAAAACTAGAATTTGCTTCATACAAGGTATTACCTGCCCTTTGTAGAATTTGAATATGAAGGTTTTTTTTAAAAGCTTTGAATCTGTGCCATTGAGGGAGATTTCTATGTAGTTAAAGGGATATGAAAGTGTTTTGCATTATAGCTTGCTTATATCTGTGTATAACCTTTGCAAATATGTTAAAGGGACATAAAACAGTTGGGATAGAGACAAAATATAATATGTACTTTAATTACTTTACCTGCAAATTTATAATGTAGTGCCTCGCCATTAACCCTTTCTTTTAAGTTTCCTAATTGTATAGCTTTAACTACCCCCACACAATTCCTTTTTATGGCTGTATCTATATCCACCTTTGATTTGGTAGAATGGAAGACTTAAACACTCCTCTGCTGGAGCAGGACTAGAAGCAAATGAGCTGCTGTAAACTCGGTTGAACTACAGTGCCTGTGTTTCTGATGCTAAACACTGATAAGGGGCAGGTGGATCAGACTACTCCAGACAACATGGCTATGTTACTAATTTTGCTTATTTTTGAAAATGATTTTAAAATACTTGACGGCAATTTTTAAATAATTTTTGTTATGCAAACTATTTTTACTTAATTAGCCCTTTTAGGATATACACAGATCTCAACGTGTTTTATGGCACTTTAATCACAAAAGTGAAGTCTGCTCCAGAGCATCAGTTTGCTACTGAGCTCTAATCGGCCAATGAGACGTGTAGCCACCAATAACCACTTAGTTCCCAGTAGTGCAATCCTGCTTCTGAGTCTAACTGTGCATGCTTTTCAACAAATTATACCAAGAGAATAAAGTCAATTTGACTATAGAAGTAAATTAAAAAGTCTTTTTAAAAATTGCATGTTTTATTTGAACTATCAAAGTTTAATTTTGACTTTTATGTCCCTTTAAGGAATATGTGGATGTATAAATGTCACAGTCCTGGGCATTAGGAAATGTATTGACAATTATATTTAAATATGGTCTATTATATACAGAGATACAATTTTTTTTTTTTCCCCCCAGCTTGAAACAATGTTCAGAGTTGAAAATAAAATTGGTGTGTTAGCTGATCGTACAGAACCTTTCCGTTGTGTTGTCAAGTTTTCAAGTCCGCATCTTCTAGAGGCAATAAAGTCCTTAGCACCAGCTGGTAAGTAAGCTATCTTGTTTACTCTCATTGTAACGTCCTTGAGCTGTAATTAACTCATTACTGATACGTAATAATACCCCTCTGAGGAAATGTGAAACACGACTAGGGTTATTTTATTTAATTTTCTTTCTTTTTTTTAACCATTTAAGACTGAGGTTTTTCAGTTTCCATGCTTAAATAAAACGGCAATATTTGGAATTTTTGCTCACTATTTCGCCATTATTATCCGCTCTCTTAAAGTTATTGTAAACCCTAGCGAATAACAAACACTAGGATTTACCATCACTAACGATAAACATTAGGTTCTCTCATGGTTATGTGAAACTCGCCCTATCAGCAAAGTAAATCGCTAACACAGTGCCTGTGGCAGGCACATCGCATTCTTCAATGAGGTGACGTTTTCACCTCTAGACCAATAGCTGTGAGTGTCAACTGAAATCCTAACACGGCTATTGGTCTAGAGGTGAAAACTTCACCTTATTGGAGAAAGCACGTTGCCGTGGGTGGCCGGCGGCGCTGTGTTAGCGATCTACTTTGCTTTTCATTTTTCTTTATAACCATTTCTACAAAACTAGTGTAGCTAAAGAAAAATACATACAAATAGATTCATTATGTAGTCCTGATTTTAGGTATACCCTATATGTCTGTTTCCATGCAATGTATATCAAATATAGGCCAATTACTACAAAGATGGCATTATTGGTATAACGCTAAAATTTGCTATGCTTAGACTGTAAGCTTAATAGCGGTTATCTAATTCAAAACTGCTACACAAAAGTATATATTTGTAGAATTTAGACACCCAAGGGTTTTTAGCTAGAGGTATTTTGACACATGTTTAACCCTTTTATTACCAAGGACAGGTTTCCAGCAGTAACATGATACATGCTGATCGCAGCATATATCTCATAAATGTAGGAACCCTCTGACAGGCATGGGATCACAAGGGCTCCCTGGCCCTGCGATTGCTAGCATGGTGTGTCTTCTATTACGCTATTAATGACCACAAAATACTGTAGAAATGAATAATAGAGAAATATCAAATAACAAGACAATGCAATAGCACTTTGAATTTAAAACAGTAGAATAAATTCTGGCAAATTTTAAAGTTTAAATCAATTTATCATCGGACAATAACAAAATGCACCTACGTATAAACTGAGTCGTAGGGGCTGGAGCCTCAGAAATTGCACATATAAAAATGTGCACGTTTTTGATAATGGAAGTGTACTGGAAAGTGTTTTTACATTGCATTCTGAATCATGAAGGTTTAGTTTTGACTTTAACTGCTCACTATGTTTGAGTTAACTTTATGATTGAATGAGTATTGCTAGTTTTTTTTCTTGTGGGAAGCCTGTTTCACAGGGAACCTGATAAGTTGGAAGAGGAGTCTTGCAAATGCCATGGTTTCTCAACCATGATCCTCAATTACCCCCCAACAGGCCAGGTTTTCATTATAACTGAGCCAGTGCACGGGTGAAATAATTGGCTGATTGGTGAGAGCAGGTTAGTAACCGTGGTGGTACTGATCAGCTGATTATTTCACCTGTACACTGGTTCAGCTATAATGAAAACCTGACCTGTTGGGGGTACTTGAGGACCGCAGTTGAGAAACATTGGCATTAGTATATTATCACAATATACTTGCTAGTCTTAAAGGGACAGTCTAGTCAAAATCGTACTTTCATGAGTCAGATAGGGCACGCAATTTTAAACCACTTTCCAATTTACTTTTATATTTAAAGGGACATTAAACACAAATTTTTTTATTTTGTGATTCAGATATCGCATGTAATTTTAAGCAACTTTCTAATTTACTCCTATTATCAAATTTTCTTCATTCTCTCTGTATCTTTATTTGAAATGCAAGAATGTAAGTTTAGATGCCAGCCCATTTTTGGTAAATAACCTGGGTTCTTGCTGATTGGTGGATAAATTCATCCACCAATAAATAAGTGCTGTCCAGAGCTCTGAAACAAAAAAGCTTAGATGCCTTTTAAAGATAGCAAGAGAACGAAGAAAAATTGATTATAGGAGTAAATTAGAAAGTTGCTTAAAATTGCATGCTTTATCTGAATCATGAAAGAAAAAAATTGGTTTCAGTGTCCCTTTAAATTTGCTTTGTTCTCTTGGTATTCTTTGTTGAAAGCTAAACCTAGGTAGGCTCCTATGCTAATTTCTCAGTGCATTTTGACAGTTTTTCACAGCCACATAGCGCTAGTTCATGTGTGCCATTAAGATAACATGCTGGATTTATTTATGAGTCAGCACTGATTGGCTAAAATGGAAGTATCAAAATAACTTAAATAAGGGGGCATTCTGCAGAGGTTGGGATACAAGATAATCACAGAGGTAAAAAGTATATTAATATACCCGTGTTGGTTATGCAGAACTAGGGAATGGAGTAGTAAAGGGATTATCAGCAGCAATCTATCCTATGTTCCAATGGCACCTTGTGTTTGCTAATCCAATTGTATCATTTAAAAAAAAAGAATCTGATTGATCATTAGAAAACCCTTTTGCAATGATGTTAAAACATCTGAAAACTGTTGTGTGGATTAAAAAAGCAACTCTATCACCAGTCACACTACGGGTGAGACATTTGAAATTAAAACCCACATTAATTGTGGCACAGATTATGTTATTTATGTTCTCACATGCGAATGTGGACTACAATATTTAGGACGTACCTGTAGGGTGATAAGAACTAGATGGAGTGAACACAAGAGGAACCTCACAAATGGTTCTCTAAAACATAGCGTGTCTAGACACGGTGTTAATCAACACAAGAAGCGTGACACTTTTGTCATTACTCCTTTAGAAAGCATATCTAGCTCGTACAGGGGCAACAGATATCGTCGTTTACGCCAGAGGGAAACATACTGGATATTAGATTCCAGTCTCTTTCCCTCTGGTCTTAACAAAGTAATAGATCTAGCAGCCTTTTGAGATATAGTAGCCCTTTTTCCATGTTTAATTTTAAATAAATATCCTTGCACATTATTTATATAGCACTTATAGTTTGGGGTTTTTAATGTTAGTATGGGTATACACATATATGAATCACCGTTTACATATGGTCATACTTAGTTCGTACACTTCCGTCCCCTAGACTTTTGTATTATATCTAGACACTTATTCTAACCGTATCATAGTTCTAGTTCACTTATTAACACCACATACATATTGATTACATTAGTATTGTCGTCATAGATCATCATTTTGTAATTGTATTAATATCACTTATCACTTATGATTACACACATATTGTACACACAGGTAGTAAATATCACCAATTTGGTGTTAATATATTATTTTCATGCTATATTCACTAGATTATCACGCACAATAATTTTTGTCCCAGCTCACTACACATAGAGAATTGTCCTAGAATTGTTATATATAATCTCATTAATATACTACATAGTCACATAACACAGTCACACTATGGTTTTAGTTCACTATATATAGAGAATTGTTCTAGAATCGGTATATATTTATAGTGACACATTGCACTATCACAGAATATTTATTGTTTACACGTTTCCTAAGTAAATGTTTTAGTATTACTATAAATAACATTGTTTTCTCCTGTTAAGTGTAGTCAGTCCACGGGTCATCATTACTTATGGGGTATTAACTCCTCCCCAACAGGAAGTGCAAGAGGATCACCCAAGCAGAGCTGCTATATAGCTCCTCCCCTCTACGTCACACCCAGTCATTCTCTTGCACCCAACTAATAGATAGAATGTGTGAGAGGACTGTGGTGATTAAACTTAGTTTTTTATATCTTCAATCAAAAGTTTGTTATTTTAAACGACACCGGAGTGTGTTGTTTCCTTCTCAGGCAGAATTTGAAGAAGAATCTACCTGAGTTTTTGTATATGATCTTAGCGGACGTAACTAAGATCCGTTTGCTGTTCTCGGCCATTCTGAGGAGTAAGGTAACTTCAGATCAGGGGACAGCGGGCAGGTTCACCTGCAAAGAGGTATGTTGCAGTATATTATTTTCTAAGGAATGGAATTGACTGAGAAAATACTGCTAATACTGATATAATGTAAGTACAGCCTTAAATGCAGTAGTAGCAACTGGTATCAGGCTGACATGTATATATGTTTTCACTTAAGTATTTCTGGGGAATGGCACTTCACTGGGAAAATACTGTATGCATATAACTTTTAGCCTAACTTGCAGTGTGAGCGACTAGCAGCAGGCTTTTTAATGACATTTCATATATTAGATTTTAAACGTTTACTGGCATGTTAAATCGTTTGATTATCTGAGGTACTTGGTGAAAATTGTTTTGGGCTTTATTTTCCACATGGCTGTTATAGTGTGAGTGGGAGGGGCATATTTTGGCGCTTTTACTACGCATCAGAAATTCAGTCACAGTCTGTCTTTTTCTCCCTGTATGATCCAGGACGTCTCCACAGAGCTCAGGGGTCTTCAAAACTAGTTTTGAGGGAGGTAATCACTCACAGCAGACCTGTGAGACTGTGCTTGACTGTGATAAAAACGCTTATATTGTCAATTGTTATACGTTTTTTTCTGATATTAAGGGTTAATCATCCATTGCTAATGAGTGCAATCCTTTGCTAAATTCAACTGTTAGTTTTTTTGTGTGCTTCTTAAAGACACAGTAACGTTTTTACATATTGCTTGTAAATTTAGTTGAAAAGTATTTCCAAGCTTGCTAGTCTAATTGCTAGTTTGTTTAAACATGTCTGACACAGAGGAATCTCTTTGTGCAATATGTTCAAAAGCCAAGGTGGAGCCCAATAGAAATTTATGTACTAATTGCATTGATGCTACTTTAAATAAAAGTCAATCTGTACATGTTAAGCAACATTCACCAGACAACGAGGGGGAAGTTATGCCGACTAACTTGCCTCACGTGTCATTACCTGCATCTCCCGCTCAGGAGGTGTGTGATATTGTAACGCCAAGTACATCAGGGCGGCCATTACAAATCACTTTACAAGACATGGCTAATGTTATGACTGAAGTTTTGTCTAAATTGCCAGAACTTAGAGGTAAACGAGATCACTCTGGGATGAGAACAGAGTATACTGATAATGCTAGGGCCATGTCTGATACTGCGTCACAATTTGCAGAGCATGAGGACGGAGAGCTTCATTCTTCGGGTGACGGATCTGATCCAAATAAATTGGATTCAGACATTTCAAATTTTAAGTTTAAGCTGGAAAACCTCAGTGTATTGCTGGGGGGAGGTGTTAGCGGCTCTGAATGATTGTAACACAGTTGCAATCCCAGAGAAAATGTGTAGGTTGGATAAATATTTTGCGGTACCGACAAGTACTGACGTTTTTCCTATACCTAAGAGACTTACTGAAATTATTACTAAGGAGTGGGACAGACCCGGTGTGCCTTTCTCACCCCCTCCTATATTCAGAAAAAATGTTTCCAATAGACGCCACCACACGGGACTTATGGCAAACGGTCCCTAAGGTGGAGGGAGCAGTTTCTACTTTAGCTAAGCGTACCACTATCCCGGTGGAGGATAGCTGTGCCTTTTCAGATCCAATGGATAAAAAGTTAGAGGGTTACCTTAAGAAAATGTTTGTTCAACATGGTTTTATATTACAACCCCTTGCATGCATTGCGCCTGTCACGGCTGCGGCAGCATTTTGGTTTGAGTCTCTGGAAGAGACCCTTGACTCAGCGACATTAGATGAGATTTCACTTAAGCTTAAAACCCTTAAGCTAGCTAATTCATTTATTTCTGATGCCGTAGTACATTTAACTAAACTTACGGCTAAGAATTCCGGATACGCCATTCAGGCACGCAGAGCGCTGTGGCTAAAATCCTGGTCAGCTGATGTATCTTCTAAATCGAAACTACCTAACATACCTTTCAAGGGGCAGACTTTATTCGGGCCCGGTTTGAAAGAAATTATCGCTGATATTACTGGAGGTAAAGGCCATGCCCTGCCTCAAGACAGAGCCAAACCCAGGGCTAGACAGTCTAATTTTCGTGCCTTTCGTAACTTCAAGGCAGGAGCAGCTTCAACTTCCTCTGCTCCAAAACAGGAAGGAGCTGTTGCTCGCTACAGACAAGGCTGGAAACCTAACCAGGCCTGGAACAAGGGCAAGCAGGCCAGAAAGCCTGCTGCTGCCCCTAAGACAGCATGAAGTGAGGGCCCCCGATCCGGTAACGGATCTAGTGGGGGGCAGACTCTCTCTCTTCGCCCAGACTTGGGCAAGAGATGTCCAGGATCCCTGGGCGTTGGAGATCATATCTCAGGGATATCTTCTGGACTTCAAAGCTTCTCCTCCACAAGGGAGATTTCATCTTTCAAGGTTGTCAACAAACCAGATAAAGAAAGAGGCGTTTCTACGCTGTGTACAAGACCTTTTACTAATGGGAGTGATCCATCCAGTTCCGCGGTCGGAACACGGACAAGGGTTTTACTCAAATCTGTTTGTGGTTCCCAAAAAAGAGGGAACCTTCAGACCAATATTGGATTTAAAGATCCTAAACAAATTCCTAAGAGTTCCATCATTCAAGATGGAAACTATTCGGACAATCTTACCCATGATCCAAAGAGGTCAGTACATGACCACAGTGGTTTTAAGGGATGCTTACCTTCACATACCGATTCACAGAGACAGTTCTCAATGCCCTTCTGGCTTGGCCTCAGTTAGCAACTCTGAGGTTTATCAGGTTTCAGTCGGACAACATCACGACTGTGGCTTACATCATCCATCAGGGAGGGACAAGAAGTTCCTTAGCAATGATGGAAGTATCAAAGATAATTCGCTGGGCAGAGTCTCACTCTTGCCACCTGTCAGCGATCCACATCCCAGGAGTGGACAACTGGGAGGCGGATTTCCTAAGTCGCCAGACTTTTCATCCGGGGGAGTGGGAACTTCATCCGGAGGTCTTTGCCCAAATACTTCGACGTTGGGGCAAACCAGATATGGATCTCATGGCGTCTCGCCGGAACGCCAAGCTTCCTCGTTACGGGTCCAGGTCCAGGGACCCGGGAGCGGTCCTGATAGATGCCTTGACAGCACCTTGGACCTTCAGGATGGCTTATGTGTTTCCACCCTTCCCGATGCTTCCTCGTTTGCTTGCCAGGATCAAACAGGAGAAAGCATCAGTGATTCTAATAGCGCCTGCGTGGCCACGCAGGACCTGGTATGCAGATCTAGTGGACATGTCATCTTGTCCACCTTGGTCTCTGCCTCTGAGACAGGACCTTCTAATTCAGGGTCCTTTCAAACATCAAAACCTAATTTCTCTGAAGCTGACTGCATGGAAATTGAACGCTTAATTTTATCAAAGCGTGGATTTTCGGAGTCAGTAATTGATACCTTAATACAGGCTAGGAAACCTGTTACCAGGAAAATTTACCATAAGATATGGCGTAAATACTTACACTGGTGCGAATCCAAGGGTTACTCATGGAGTAAGGTTAGGATTCCTAGGATATTGTCTTTTCTACAAGAAGGTTTAGAAAAGGGTTTATCTGCTAGTTCGTTAAAGGGACAGATCTCAGCTCTGTCCATCCTTTTACACAAGCGTCTGTCAGAAGTTCCAGACGTTCAGGCTTTTTGTCAGGCTTTGGCCAGGATTAAGCCTGTGTTTAAAACTGTTGCTCTGCCGTGGAGCTTAAACTTAGTTCTTAACGTTTTACAGGGTGTTCCGTTTGAACCCCTTCACTCCATTGATATCAAGCTGTTATCTTGGAAAGTTCTGTTTTTAATGGCTATTTCCTCGGCTCGTAGAGTCTCTGAATTATCAGCCTTACATTGTGATTCTCCGTATCTGATTTTTCATTCAGATAAGGTAGTTCTGCGTACTAAACCTGGGTTCTTACCTAAGGTAGTCACTAACAAGAATATCAATCAAGAGATTGTTGTTCCATCATTGTGTCCTAACCCTTCTTCAAAGAAGGAACGACTCCTGCACAATCTAGATGTAGTCCGTGCCCTAAAATTTTATTTACAGGCAACTAAAGATTTTCGACAAACTTCTTCCCTGTTTGTCGTTTATTCTGGACAGACGAGAGGTCAAAAAGCATCTGCTACCTCTCTATCCTTTTGGCTTCGTAGCATAATACGCTTAGCCTATGAGACTGCTGGACAGCAACCTCCTGAAAGGATTACAGCTCATTCTACTAGAGCTGTGGCTTCCACTTGGGCCTTTAAGAACGAGGCCTCTGTTGAACAGATTTGCAAGGCTGCAACTTGGTCTTCTCTTCATACTTTTTCCAAATTTTACAAATTTGACACTTTTGCTTCTTCGGAGGCTGTTTTTTGGGAGAAAGGTTCTTCAGGCAGTGGTTCCTTCCATATAGAGATCCTGCCTGTCCCTCCCGTCATCCGTGTACTTAGCTTTGGTATTGGTATCCCATAAGTAATGATGACCCGTGGACTGACTACACTTAACAGGAGAAAACATAATTTATGCTTACCTGATAAATTCCTTTCTCCTGTAGTGTAGTCAGTCCACGGCCCGCCCTGTTTTTTAAGGCAGGTCTAAATTTTTAAATTATACTCCAGTCACCACTGCACCCTATAGTTTCTCCTTTCTCGTTTGGTTCTCGGTCGAATGACTGGGTGTGACGTAGAGGGGAGGAGCTATATAGCAGCTCTGCTTGGGTGATCCTCTTGCACTTCCTGTTGGGGAGGAGTTAATATCCCATAAGTAATGATGACCCGTGGACTGACTACACTACAGGAGAAAGGAATTTATCAGGTAAGCATAAATTATGTTTTTGTTTATTGCACACTTAGCATATTAATGCTTACTTTTAGTGATCCTTAGATAGTCAAAATATTTGTATGACACTATAAGACGCCCCCAGTCATACATCACTGATTACAGAACACTTTATATTGGTAGTTACGATATTTTCAGATAGAGGCTACATACTTTAGGATTGGTTCAGTAGAGGTTTGGTCTGATACAAGGATCTGATTGGTGGAATATCACCAGATGTCTGACAACACAGAATATCGCTAGTTGTCAGACATCACAGACCTAAGATCACTTTGTATTGGTAGTTACGATATTGTCAGATAGAAGTTACACACTCTAGGATTGGTTTAATAGAGGGAATGTCTGACACAATGACTTGATTGGTGGAATATCGCCAGTTGTCCGACACAGTGATCTGATTGGTGTAATCTCGCCAGACGCTCACTCGGCTGTTAGTTCAGCTGCAGAATAGTTTTTGCTGGACGTTGCCATTTTCATTGAAATTGTTAACTCGCATTGACATAGTTTGAATAATAGTAACATGGGTCAATCATGTTATCTACTCTACTAGCTACCCTGGATTGTCTATCAAATATGATGGTGATATATAAGGTGATTTATATTACTTATTCGTCTAATGGTGCAACATTGCTAGATGTTTGTTCAGCGGTGAAAAAGTATGCAGCTTGTCACTGTTGTAGCTTACTGGCATATTTAATAATTTTTTTTCTATTATCTTTTTTTTAAAACAAATATTTTAACTATTGAAAAAAATATACTGTATAGCAGATTCAAACTTAGAGGTTTGAAATTAAATTGTCTCTTATGTTTGCTATTCTCTCTCTATCGTGTCAGCAATTTGCTTCATAGTTATTTATAATTTCTGAGCAGGTGCAAGATGTCGATCTAGGTGCATAATAAAAACTGATATGCATTACCATTAATCAACGTTTTCAGTGCAACTTCACAAATAAATTACTAGCAAAATGGCCATATTGTTTTTGTGCTTTCTTTGCACTAAAGTTCAATGACTGGTTATGCTATTTATTTTTTATTTAATTTTTTTGTTTCTTTAAAGGGACATAATACTCATATGCTAAATCACTTGAAACTGATGCAGTATAACTTTAAAAAGCTGACAGGAAAATATCACCTGAGAATTACTATGTAAAAAAAGGAAGATGTTTTACCTCACAATTTCCTCAGCTGATCATAGCAAGTGCTGTGTAAAAAGTTATACTTCAGCTGCAGGTAAAAAAAAAATAATGAAGAAATAAATTGCAGCCAATCGGCATCAACGGTGCTGAGGTCATGAACTTTTACTGTGATCTCATGAGATTTCATAGTAAACTTCCTTAAACTGAATAGGGAAATAACAAGAGTGTGCACGAGGCTCACTCCCTTGCATGTCCCGGGACAGACACACTTATTGCTGCTTAAGTCCTTTGCAATGGGGTCTGAATACTTGTGACATTTTGAGGTAAAATCTTTATTTTTTACATAGAGATGTTCAGGTGATATTTTCTAGTTGTTTTTTTTACAGCTATGCTGCATCACTTTCAAGTGTTTCATCATTTGGGTATTATGGCCCTTAAAGTGAAATATAATCTGAATAAAGAAAGCTTACAAAGTTGAAAACTTAAGTGTGCACACAAAAACATATAAAATATAATATTCAGGCTGTGTAGACTAAGCTGTAGGTCATGTCCACATAAGGCCAGCAGACTGATTAATTGTCCTTAAGTGAATGCCAAAATGCTGGAAGTTTTCTAAAAGTGATGGTGAATCTTGGCATTTGTGAAACGCTAGGATTTACCAGTGGAACAAATAAAATTAAGATATTTAATCCTTTTATGGGTATGTTTCCCTGCAAGCAAGGATTTGGGTCTATCTGTGTCCACGTCAATCTCTTTAGTAAGAGTAGGGGTGGCTTTTAGCAGTTAAAAGGCCGCAAGGTAGTCTTTGCTTTACTTTTAATACTTTGCTACCCCTTTTGCAGACAGCCAGGGTTGGTTATTTTTTTTTCTTTCTTTTACCTAAAGGTCCATGACGGAGTGGAGTACCTGTCACACCTAAGTAGCTGTTATCTATTCTGCAGCTGGATCCAAGGTAAGTGCCTTTGTCTTCTAGGTACTGAAGGACAGCAGCACTTAAGAGGTTAATCCTCATAACCAGGGATTATAGCTCCTGCCTGGACTCGCAAGATCTGGTTTGCGGATCTGGTGAAGATGTCATCTCTTCTACCTTGGAGGTTACCTCTGAGGAAGGACCTTCTAATTCAGGGTCCATTCCTCCATCCAAATCTAGATTCTCTGAAGCTGACCGCCTGGCGATTGAACGCCTAGTCCTGTCGACGTGGTTTTACGGAAGCAGTTATTGATACTATGCTTCAGGCTCGTAAACCTTTTACTCGCAGGATTTACCATAAGATATGGCGTAAATCCCTTTTTTGGTGTAGGGTGAGGATTCCCCGAATTTTATAGTTTCTTCAGGATGACCTGGAGAAAGGTTTGTCAGTCAGTACTCTGAAAGGTCAGATTTCTTTACTGTCCTTTTGCAAAAACGTCTGGCAGATTTACCAAATATTCAAGCTTTTGTTCAGGCACTGGTCAGAATCAGGCCTGTGTTTATACCTGTTGCTCCTCCTTGGAGTCTTAACTTAGTTCTTAAAATTTTGCAGCAGGCTCCGTTTGAGCCGATGCATGTTGCTGATATACAGTTGTTATCTTGGAAGATTCTTTTTCTCTCTGCTATTTCTTCCGCTCGCAGAGTTTGAGCTTTCAGCTCTGCCGTGTGCATCCCCGTACCTTATTTTTCATGCAGATAAGGCGGTCTTTCTTATTAAATTTGGGGTTTATCTCTAAGGTGGTATCTGATCTAAACATTAATTGGGAACATTTTTCCTTTTTGTCCTAATCCTTCGTCTCATAAGGAACGTCCTTTTGCATAACTTGGATTTTTTTTTATTTTCGGCAATCTTCTGCCCTTTTTGTTGTTTTCTCTGGAAAGTGTAAGGGTCAGAAGGCAACTTCCTCTACTCTTTCCTACTGGTTAAGAAGTGTGATTCGTTTTGCTTACGAGACTACTGGACAGCAGCCTCCTGAGAGAATTACAACTCATTCCACTAGGACTGTCTCCTCATCTTGGGCTTTCAAAAATGTAGCTTCTGTGGAACAGATTTGCAAGGCGGCAACATGGTCCTCTCTGCATACTTTTTCCAAATTCTACAAATTTGATACTTTTGCCTCGGCTAAGGCATCTTTTGAAAGAAAGGTTCTTCAAGCAGTGCTACCTTCTGTTTAGGTCTCCTGCCTTGTTCTCCATTCCTGTTCATTCTATGTCCTCTAACTTGGTTTTTGGTTTCCACTAGTAATTGGAATGAAGTCATAGACTCTCCATGCCATAGGAGAGAAAACAAAATTTATGCTTACCTGATAAATTTCTTTCTTTCTGGGCATGGAGAGTCCATGACCTCGCACTTCTTTTAAATTATGCTTCAGCAGTTTTTTGTTTTTTTTTAGTAAGCCTCCGGCACCTCTATACCCTTGTTTCTTCTTTTTCCATTTTCCTTCGGGCTGAATGACTGGGGATTATGGGTAAGTTACATTTAACAGCTTTGCTGGGGTACTCTTTGCCGCCTCCTGCTGGCCAGGAGTTGTATATCCCACTAGTAATTGGAATGACGTTGTGGACTCTCCATGTCCGGAAAGAAAGTAATTTATCAGGTAAGCATAAATTGTGATTTTTGCTGTGAGATGATCTTAGCCATTTACGTACTAGCTATCTGGCATGGCACCAAACAGAGGCACTTTAATTCATCAAAATTTACATTTCACTCGTGTTGTGAAAAAATACTTACCTTTTAAACTTGACAGCTGCTCCAGCTTCCTCCGCCCGTCGCAAAGAAATTTCTGGCGTCAGAAATGATGGATCGATCATCCTCCAATCACAGCTTCCCCCCTGGGGGAATCAGTGTCTGATTCGAATCCGTGATTGGAGGATGCCGGATTCCTCATTTTAGACCCAGGAAGAGGCTTTGCAACGGGCGAAGGAAGCTGGAGCGGCTGTCAAGATTAAAAGGTTTCTATTTTTTCACAACACAAGTGAAATGTGAATTTTGATGACTTAAAGTGCCCCTGTTTTTAATTGAATTTTTAAAAAACGGGCACTTTAGCATCAAAATTTACATTCACTTAAGAGGCGGAAACGTCACCTCACAGCAAAATAGTGTTCTGCTGTGGGCTGCCTGAGGCACTCAGCGCGGCTAGCGCTTCAGATAAATAAAGGAACTTTCAGCATGAAGTATTTTATACTTTATAACTGAAAGTCCCCTTTAATTGTTCCACTGGTAAATTCTAGGATTTTCTAGGATTTGCCATCACTTAAAGATCCTCAAATTTGTGTTATGGAAAGGAATATTTAAGAAAAATAATTTAATATTACTTGAAAAAATTTATTTTTATTTATTTTTTAATGTAATTTTCTCTTTCTTGTAGGTTTGGCAGAAGCTCCGGTTTCAAATTTACTGACGTGTATACCTCATAAGGCCAGGAACATTTTTAAAATCACTGAAAGGAAGGGTTTGCATCCTGCTAGCAGCCAAGCAACACATGTGTGATGTCTTTTACATAGTGGACAATTCAACAGACATTTGCACGTTTTAGCAAATTTCTTGCTTCAAGCACCTACAGATATTGATGCAGTCTTACAGTGGTTACTTGGTAACATTATGTGTTACTTGTTGGCACAGATGATGATCAAGAAGCGTCGGATTGTTCAAGTCTGTAACAATAAAAAATCCTTACGTCAGTGAAAGTTTAATGCACCTTAATATTGTGAATTAACACATAATATACAATATTTTTAGTTTTCCCTACCACACCCTTTGGGTAGGCATTGAGCTTTTTTTTTTTTTTTTTTTTTTAAGTAATCCGAATTAAATGGGATTGTCTGGTGACCATTTTTATTGTAATATTAGCTCGGTGACCGTTGCTTAAATTATATGCCGAAATAAATTCTAAAAAACGTGTTTTGTTTTATTAGGACCTGTGTCCTGGGAGAAGTTTTCTTTTGTGTTTGTTACTTTCAAAAGCAAAGGTGTATCCCTGTAGTTAGTTCGTTTTTTTTTTGGACACATGGAGGAGGAAGCTGCCACTAAAGTGAATAGGCAGTTGTGCACAGCCACCTGGTACCAAATATTTTATCCTTTTCACAAAAGTCCCTAATATTTGGGCTATTTACTTGCACTACTATCGCATATGGTATGTATGTTTGCATATATAGAGTAGTTAGTTGTTTTTTTTTGTGTTTTTTTTTTATTTTTGGACAACTTTCTACTGAATCCCTGAAATAAAATCTAACATTTGGAAATAAAACAACCATCAGCAGATCACCTAGAGAAATATTTCACCTTACCAAGCAAAATGTGGGAATCCATTGCATATTTCTCTGGATAGCGCTGGCTCATGTTCTTAATGTTTGCATTGTTGATGCATTTTTATTCAATCTACCATGCAAAGATTTTATTTTTTGGCTAATATTACTCATCAATATTCCACATTCCACTGCCAGTTTTGTGTTATCAATAAAATTGTGTTATAGTAACTTCTGAATAACTGGCTCTAGTGTGAACTGCTATTTTATAGGATGCTTTCCCTTTAACCTCTTAAGGACATGTGACGGAATTTTTCCGTCATAAAACAATTGAGCAAACTGAAAGCTGTGTCCTTAAAGGGTTAAACCAGTATTTCTGTTTGTAATCTGTATCGAGATCTTCCTTTCTTCATGGGTACTTGCCAATATCTGTTACCCTGAAATATAGCTGGCTTCCAAGTTGAATGTTTTTAAGATATTACTTGTGCCCCAGAGTCCAGCTGAAAACCGGCTTACTAACTGCTTACAAAACCAAATCACTTCTGTACAGCAGTATAATGTAAATGTGTGGCTTTTAAATTGTATCAGTATGTGGCTTTTAAATTGTATCAGTATGTTTAAATAACTTTCTTGCTTTCGGTAGTTGTGTATATAATGTCCTGTCTATTTGGTATAATACATGGCTGTACTTTTTAACATTGTGTAGACACACATAATTGTTTTTTGTTCTGTTGAATAATTTAACTTTCTTGCATTCAGTAGTTGTGTATATAATGTCCTGTCTATTTAGTATAATACATGGCTGTACTTTTTAACATTGTGTAGACACACATAATTGTTTTTTGTTCTGTTGAATAATTTAAGAAAAATTAAAGCTATAAAAAGAGGTTCTGTTTCAGTAACATTCTAAAAAAAAAAACCTGAAGAAGATGTTTTGTTTTGTCAATAAATTAAAGAAATTCAAGTATTTTAAAAGATGCTGATAGAAACCTTACACGTCCCACAGCTGGCCCACTTCCTTCCCTACTGATGATGGAGACGCTGTACAAGTGGTCACTCTGGAGAATGATATATTTTTATATTGTGTGTTATACACACAATTCACAAATGTTAATGTGAGAGGTTATATTCTCATCCAAAAGTCAGAAAATTTTTAACATATAAAACACTGATCATTGGCATAATTTTTGTGACATCACTTATGACATATCTTGACATAATAATAACATAAATGTCATTAGTTCACACAATATCTTTATAAATGTATGGCAAGTAAATGGGTGCAGCAGTTAGGAAACAAAGCATTACTAAACTAAGAAAAAAAAAAGGATACACTTTGTAAGCACTCCGAGGTCGAATGTAAACAATATTGGTATTATAAAGTCACAAATGTAATCCAAGGATTGAGAATGGGGAGACAAGAAATTGACTTGGGTTAAAATATAACTTTCTCTTACTTGGTGTATCCAGTCCACGGATTCATCCTTACTTGTGGGATATTCTCAATCCCTACAGGAAGTGGCAAAGAGAGCACACAGCAAAGCTGTCCATCTAGCTCCCCTCAGGCTCCGTCCCCCCAGTCATTCTCTTTGCCGCTCTAACAAGTAGCATCTCCACGGGAGGGTAAAGAGTTTGTGGTGTTAGATTTGTAGTTTTTATTTCTTCAATCAAGAGTTTATTTTAAAATAGTGCCGGTTTGTACTATTTACTCTGAGGCAGAAAGTGATGAAGATTTCTGCTGAGAGTAAAAAGATTTTAGCATGTTGTAACTAAAATCCATTGCTGTTCCCACGCAGGACTGTTGAGTACCAGAGAACTTCAGTTGGGGGGAACAGTTTGCAGGCTTAACTGCTTAAGGTATGCTCAGTCATTTTTTTCTAACAAGACCTGGTAATGCTAGGAGGCTGACAGAAATCCCCATGAGGGAAGGTAAGCCATTTTCTGAGACGCAGTATAGAAGGATGGCTTCAGTTAAGGGCTTAAATACTGGTAGACACTGTGATGGGCTAAATCGATCACTTTATTAGTGTAATCTTACATTTGTTCAAGTGTTTAAAATGTTGGAAACACTTTTGGGGGTTTTATTACGCCTGGCATATTATAAGACACCTAGTCTGACTCAGGAAGCCCCCATAACTCTGGAATGAAGAGGGAGGGGCCTCATTTTCGCGCCTCAGTTGCGCAGTTGATTTACAAAACAGCTTCATGCAGCTTCATGTGTAGAGCCCTGAGAGTGCAGGAGGACATCAGGGAGGCTAATTTTTCTTCTACAAATAACCCAAAAGGAAGGTAGGGCCACAGCAAAGACTGTGGCACCGTGCTGTAGTGTGTTTAAACCGGTTGTTTTCTTCATTTTGCTCCGGTTTGGGCACTAAGGGGTTAATTGATTTGAAAATTTGTGTGCAATCATTTCAAAGCATTAGGATCATGTGAAAATTTCATAAAGATCGGATGTTTTTTTGGTGATTTGGAAAAAAAAGTGTGTGCTTTTTATTATTTAAAGACACAGTAACGTTTTTTCAAAAAGTGTTTTTTTCTGTATTGTAGTGCTGTATAAGTCTGTCAAACATGTCTGAGCCTTCAGATAGACCTTGTTCTTTATGTTTAAAAGCCATGGCGGTACCCCCATTGCATTTATGTGTAAAGTGTGCTAAAACATCTAAGCATTTTAAAGACCATCCAGTGACACTTAAAAATGTAGCCCAAGATGATTCCTTAACAGAGGGTAATGAGGATAGTCCCTTCCATGTGTCGACACCAGTCACGCCCGCGCAAGCGATGCTTAGTACCTCTAGCGCATTGGCCCCTATTACTTTACAACAATTAGCAGCAGTAATGGATATTTCCCTTGCAGCATTTTTATCCAAACTGCCAGTTTTTCCAAAAAAGCGCGATAGCTCAGTTTTAAATACAGAGGATGAGCAATCAGAAGCTTTGGATGATTTATCTGTAGTACCCTCACAAAAACTCGGAAGTAGCAGTGAGGGACGGTCTGTCTGAGGGTGAAATTTCTGACACAGGAAAAGTTTCTCAGCGGGCAGAGTCAGATTCCTTAGCGTTTAAATTTAAGCTGGAACACCTCCGCGTCCTGCTTAAGGAGGTTTTAGCTACGCTGGATGATTGTGACCCCATGGGTGGTCCCAGAAAAATTGTGTAAGATGGACAGGTTTTTTAGAGGTCCCCTTATACACTGAGGCATTTCCGATCCCAAAGAGGGTGACTAGGGAGTGGGAGAGACCAGGTGTACCCTTTGTTCCCCCCCCCCCTATCTTTAAGAAAATGTTCCCCATAAACGACCCCAGACGGGACGCGTGGCAGACGGTCCCTAAGGTAGAGGGGGCTGTTTCAACACTTGCTAAGCGTACAACTATACCAATAGAGGACAGTTGTGCTTTCAAAGATCCTATGGATAAAAAATTGGAAGGTTTGCTGAAGAAAATTTTGTTCAGCAAGGTTTTCTTCAACCAATTGCCTGCATTATTCCGGTAACTACTGCAGCAGCTTTTTGGTTCGAGGCCCTGGAGGAGTCACTCCAGAGGGAGACTTCATACGATGAGGTCATGGATAGAATTCCTGCTCTAAAGCTGGCTAATTCTTTTTTCTCTGATGCCGCTCTCCAATTAGCTAAATTAGCGGCGAAAAACTCAGGTTTTGCCATCATGGCGCGAAGAGCGCTTTGGCTCAAATCGTGGTCGGCTGATGTGTCATTCAAAACTAAACTGTTAAATATTCCCTTCCAGGGGAAAACCCTATTCGACCCATAGCTGAAAGAAATTATTTCAGATATCACTGGAGGCAAGGGCCATGCCCTTCCACAAGATAGGCCGTTTAAGGCCAAAAACAAGGCTAATTTTCGCTCCTTTCGCAACTTCAGGAGCGGACCTGCTGCAACCTCTGCTGCCGCAAAGCAAGATAACGCTTCCCAGCCCAAAGCAACCTGGAAACCCTTGCAGGGCTGGAATAAGGGTAAACAGGCCAAGATACAAATTGCGGCTCTAACGGCTCAGTTTTGATCTGAGCGAGAGTGAGGAGAACGCCCGCAATAATCCGCAATAGTCTGTACAACTGTGAAGATCTTAAACAGTGTTCAGCTCCTATGGAAGGACTTTCTGACAAGCAGCGAATTAGCAAGTAACAGAGTGTAGAGGGAGGAAGTATTGTTACGTTTACATTACACGCCACGGCTTGTGTGTGCCGGATCAACCGGCCTTCGGCTGTGGAACTTAGCCCCCTCCAGGATCACCTTGCTACACAGAAGAATCTGCTTCTTACGGAAAGAAAAGCCACAGGCGGATTACAAATCATGTGGATTTATCTTTGATGATCGGTTCAAGGGATATTTTGTCATTTTCAGGACAGCTACTACACAGCATTAACGTTGGCCAACGATAAGTATATTTAAGCTGAACTTTATCTCATGAACTTTATTATTCATCAAAATCTGTTGTTTTTATTGCGAGCATTTACCTCAGTATTTTATGTTTTATTTATATTTCCTTTTTCTTATTTGTTTCAATATTCTTTTGTATGATAATAGGATGTACAAACCTGTTACATATGCTCTGCCTAAATATTAGTTATGTTAACTGTGCACAGTAGATAGTTTTAAGTATTTGTAAACTATCTGTTACTAAGTAAAACATATTGGACTAAGAGTGCTGGTGTGAGATATCTTTATTTTTCTTCTTTCATAGAGTATAAACAGGCCAAGAAGCCTGCTACCAAGACAGCATGAAGGGGTAGCCCCCGATCCGGGATCGGATCTGGTAGAGGGGGCAGACTTTCTCTCTTTGTTCAGGCTTGGGCAAGAGACGTTCCGGATCCCTGGGCATTAGAAATAGTTGCTCAGGGGTACCTTCTAGAATTCAAGGATTCTCCCCCAAGGGGAAGGTTGCACATTTCTCGTTTGTCTTCAGACCAAACAAAGAAGCAGGCGTTCTTACGCTTTGTAGAAGATCTTCTAAAAATGGGAGTGATACACCCAGTTCCAATTGCAGAACAAGAACTGGGCTTTTACTCAAACCTGTTCGTAGTTCCCAAAAAGGAAGGAACTTTCAGGCCAATCCTGGATCTAAAAATTCTAAACAAATTCCTCAGAGCTCCGTCTTTCAAGATGGAAACCATTCGGACAATCTTGCCAATGATCCAGGTAGGTCAATATGTGTCTACCATGGATCTAAAGGATGCGTATCTACATATTCCTATCCACAAAGATCACCATCAGTTCCTAAGGTTCGCCTTTCTGAACAAACATTACCAGTTCGTGGCCCTTCCTTTCGGGTTGGTCACCGCTCCCAGAATTTTCACAAAGGTGCTAGGGTCCCTTCTAGCGGTACTAAGACCGCGGGGCATTGCAGTAGCACCTTACCTAGACGACATATTAATACAGGCGTCGTCTTTTCACAGAGCCAAGGCTCATACGGACATTGTTCTGGCCTTTGAGGTCTCACGGGTGGAAGGTGAATGTAGAAAAAAAAGTTCTCTGTCCCCGTTCACAAGGGTTCCTTTCCTGGGAACACTTATAGACTCGGTAGAAATGAAAATCTTTCTGACAGAGGTCAGGAAGTCAAAACTGTTGAATACTTGCCGAGCTCTTCATTCCATTCTTCGGCCTTCTGTGGCTCAGTGCATGGAGGTAATTGGTTTATTGGTTGCGGCAATGGACATAGTCCCTTTTGCCCGAATTCATCTCAGACCACTGCAATTGTGCATGCTCAAACAGTGGAATGGGGATTACGCAGATTTGTCTCCTCAAATACAAATGGACCAGAAAACCAGACTCTCTTCTCTGGTGGTTGTCTCTAGATCACCTGTCTCAGGGAATGAGTTTCTGCAGACCGGAGTGGATCATTGTCACGACCGATGCCAGTCTGTTAGGCTGGGGTGCGGTCTGGAACTCCCTGAAGGCTCAGGGTCTATGGTCTCGGGAAGAATCTCTTCTCCCGATAAACATTTTGGAGCGGAGAGCGTTATTCAATACGCTCCAGGCGTGCCTCAACTAGCGGAGGCCAAATTCATCAGATTTCAGTCGACAACATCACGACTGTAGCATACATCAATCATCAGGAGGAACAAAGAGTTCCTTAGCGATGAAGGAAGTATCCAAGATCATCAAATGGGCGGAGGATCACTCCTGCCATCTATCTGCAATTCACATCCCAGGGGTAGACAACTGGAGGCTGAGTTTTCTGAGTCGTCAGACTTTTCAACCGGGAAGTGGGAAATCCACCTGGAGTTTTTGTTCAGCTGACCCAGCTATGGGGGCATTCCTGAAATTGGATCTGATGGCGTCCCGTCAGAACACCAAACTTCCCCTTTACGGATACAGATCAGGATCCCAAGGCGCAATTGATAGATGCTTTAACAGCGCCTTGGTCATTCAGTCTAGCTTATGTCTTTCCACCGTTTCCTCTTCTCCCTCGGCTCATAGCCAGAATCAAACAAGAGAAGGCTTTGGTAATTCTGATAGCGCCTGCGTGCCACGCATGACTTGGTATGCAGACCTAGTGGATAGTAATCGGTCCCACCATGGAAACTGCCATCGAGGCAGGATCTTCTAATTCAAGGTCCTTTCAAGCATCCAAATCGAGTTTCTCTGCAACTGACTGCTTGGAGATTGAACGCTTAATTCTAGATAAGCGTGGTTTCTCTGAATCAGTTATAGACACTCTGATACAGGCCAGAAAGCCTGTCACCAGGAAAATTTACCATAAGATATGGCGGAAATATCTTTGTTGGTGTGGAATCCAAGGGTTACTCGTGGAGTAAGGTTAGGATTCCAAGGATATTGTCCTTTCTCCAAGAAGGATTGGAGAAAGGTCTGTCAGCTAGTTCTTTAAAGGGACAGATATCTGCTCTGTCTATCCTGTTACATAAGCGCCTGGCAGCTGTACCAGACGTTCAGGTGTTTGTACAGGCCCTAGTTAGAATTAAGCCTGTTACAAGGCTGTGGCTCCTCCATGGAGTCTAAATTTAGTTCTTTCAGTTCTTCAAGGGGTTCCGTTTGAACCTTTGCATTCCATAGATATTAAGGTTATTATCTTGGGAAGTTTTGTTTTTAGTAGCCATTTCTTCTGCTCGAGAGAGTTTCTGAATTGTCTGCTTTGCAATGTAATTCACCCTATCTGGTGTTCCATGCAGATAAGGTTGTTTTGCATACCAAACCTGGTTTCTTCCAAAAGTGGTTTCTAATAAGAATATTAACCAGGAAATCATTGTTCCTTCTCTGTGTCCTAATCCAGTTTCTAGGAAGGAACGACTTTTACACAATCTTGACGTGGTTCGTGCTTTAAAATTCTATTTAAAAAGCAACTAAAGATTTCAGACAAACATCATCCTTGGTTTGTTGTCTATTCTGGTACGAGGAGAGGTCAGAAAGCGACTGCTACATCTCTTTCCTTCTGGCTGAAAAGCATCATCCGATTGGCTTATGAGACTGCTGGACAGCAGCCTCCTGAACGAATTACAGCTCATTCCACCAGAGCTGTGGCTTCTACATGGGCTTTCAAGAATGAGGCTTCTGTTGAACAGATTTGTAAGGCAGCGACTTGTCTTCACTGCATACATTCGCCAAATTTACAAATTCGATACTTTTGCTTCTTAGGAGGCTATTTTTGGAGAAAGGTTTTGCAAGCAGTGGTGCCTTCCGTTTAGGTTACCTGACTTGTTCCCTCCCTTCATCCGTGGTCCTAAAGCTTTGCTATTGGTATCCCACAAGTAACGATAAATCCGTGGACTGGATACACCAAGTAAGAGAAAACAGAATTTATGCTTACCTGATAAATTACTTTCTCTTACGTGTATCCAGTCCACGGCCCGCCCTGACAATTAAGTCAGGTTCAAAGTTAATTTTTAAAATAACTACAGTCACCACTGCACCGTCGGTCGAATGACTGGGGGGGGGCGGAGCCTGAGGGGGAGCTATATGAACAGCTTTGCTGTGTGCTCTCTTGCCACTTCCTGTAGGGATTGAGAATATCCCACAAGTAAGGGATGACTTCCGTGGACTGGATACACCGTAAGAGAGAAATTAATCAGGTAAGCATAAATTCTGTTTTTATTGGTGTCAAAATATAAAATAGGAAAAATCAAAGTTAAGAACACACTTAAGCACCGACTGTAGTTTACTAAACTTAGCGTGACAATATCTGATCAACAATAGTACCCACGGACGATACTACTATATAAGGTTATCACCAAAATTGACTACCTGCCTTTGGTCAAGTATCAGAAGGTGGCTATATTCACTTGAAAGTTAAAGTTTAATCAGACCAATATATGGCAGGTGTAGGCTTGGCGAGTGAGAGAGAAATGCGAATGGATAACCACTAATATTGGAAAGCGTAAAGTTAAAAAAACCTCAAATGGCGGGTCAGATCTATATATGAGGTGGATACTGCCCAACTTGCATTTAATAAGTGTGATAACCAAGTGAGATTAAGGAATCTTGACCAAGAGTACCTGGGTGTGTTTATTGTCACTGATAATAACAAACGCTGTTGGTTCCTTATCAAATTTAATAAAGGTATAGTTAGCGCAGTACTCGGATGTTATGCATAATTCTTGTCAGACTATAAATGTCTTAGGAGAAATAAAGTGGAGTTCGGTATGTAATACTCTGAAAATCGCGTTGGTCCACATGAGTACTGCTGAATGTGATTAGAAACCCCAAATAATCCACCTGATAATCTGAGTACCGGTTACAGTTCAAGTAAGAAGTAATTAATGGTTCAGTTTCTTAAGAACTGATACTGCATTGGTCAGCAGTATTTCAATAGATTATAGTAATCTTAGCTATGGTCCCTAGCGTATATAGTTACTAATAGATTACACCGGTAATGGTTCGTTATTAAAAGGTGACAGTTTATGCACCTAGTTTAGATGACTTTATGCAGCTTGCTTATTATGAATAGATGGTTTGTGACTATTCATTTATGTTAAATAAAAATAATACCACCACAATTGGTATTTGAAGTGGCATTGTTTAGAGTTGTCTGTGTTCACATATCATTGTGTATCAGAAAATAAATTATGTATTATGTGCTGTCATTCGTGCACTGTAAAATATCCGTAAGGTATCTAAATATAATGAATGTTGCCCTTACAATTATCTGATCAAACTGAATAGCGAGCTTATAAAGCAGTGATTTCAATATTAATAGTCTCTGATTCAGCAGCAGCACTGGGCAATCAAATATGTGTTTATACTAGCAGCTGGGAGTAACAAATTAATACAGAAGGTGCTTATCAACGGATCTCCGGTATCGGTGTATCCACTTTGTTATGTAAAAGCGGACAGCTGATAATAACTCTTTGTGTACTCTCACCAGCGCAGTGTTTGATACATACAAATTGAACTGGATATATTTAGCTGTTACAAACGTAACTCTGTACTTAGGTTAATAGAAGGCTGGATACCTTACTGTATCACATAAAGATAGTATCCCGTTGTGCAACATCCCAAACACACGTATATAGATTGATACTAGTAACTTAAGATGAAAGATAAGTACGGTTGATTCACTTAATCAATTGCCAAAAGGTTTTGGGTGTCTGTGTCTATACACGGTTGTGTACCAGCAAACAGAAAATGGTTGTCCTTTGAAAAGCCATGCAATGTGGCGAAACATGTTAGGACAATGGTGAGGAGTCCTAGGAGCTCCTGTGTTTTTAGAAAGCCTTAAGCTTCCGAACAATTTTACTGTAGTCTTCTATTGCACAAATCTAGTGCCTCATAAATGTTCATTAATGACATAGAATTATGTTACATCTGGCATTTGAATAGCTACTGGCAATATACATTTAACCCTGATTAACAGTGTGAATGAGAGCGTAAGAGTGAATGGCTCTTTTATAACGCAGCCACAGATCAGAATATTTATCAGATCCAACTCTAATAATTTAGTGTGAACAAACCTGGTTGTATATGGGTGTTAAATATACAATAATCAGCGGATGTCTGCACACAATACCCAGAAATGGTTAAATTACTATGTAGTTACTGTTATTTAAGAGTGCATTTGTGATAGTACATAGCTGACAACCATTTTCTGTTTGCTGGTAAACAACCGTGTATAGACACAGACAGCCCAAAACCGTTTGGCAATTGAGTAAGTGAATCGACCGTACTTATCTTTCATCTTAAAGTTACTAGTATCAATATATATACGTGTGTTTGGGATGTTGCACAACTGGATAATATCATTATGGACACAGTAAGGTATCCAGCATTCTATTAGACCGAAGTACAGTGTCATATATTTATGAAAATCTTAGTAGTGCTATCCAAATAATATATCAGCTTATGGCAGGGTTATGACACAGTACAAACAAGAATTTTCCTTAAAAATAGAAACCCTTATTCAACATGCATCTACTAGAAAACAAGACAATTAATATAAATACCTGAAGCTCTTTTATTAGTTAATATCTATGAACATTTTTGAAATATATTTGCAATTAAAGAAATATGAAACAAATTTATATGCGCTTGAAAACTATTAAAATATGCTATGGCAAAGTTTATACACCGCTTATCTTTTAAAACCAACCTTATTTATAAATATTTTAACATCCGAGCAATACAATTCTAAACTGTCTCTTAAACAATAGGATAATATATATATATTCTGCTATTTAACTGCAATTTATCCTAATACAATATTGACTTAAAACACCAGAACTTTCATAGATAAATCACTTAGTCTACCAGATACAAATTAAAACAATACCTAGGCTTATAAAATATTAACACACTGCTTCTTTAAATCTTTTAACTGTACTTTAAAACTACAGTGACTTAGAATTAACTAATAGTCTTGCCAATAACCTTGAATACGTTACCAGGGTAAAGAGCAGTTGATATCCAATATTCCTTAATAGGAATTGTTTCACCTCAGAATACCAAAAAGTGTAATTTTGCAGTCAATGAGAAAGTGGTAGATCAGCTTTGCCAAAGTAAAATGGTCTTTTCACGCCCAGCAGGAACCAGTTTTTAAATTTAGCTCAGCAGAAATCTCTCTTCTCTATGTTTGCAATCACTTTATATGGGTTTTCCTCACTGGTGAATTGGAATCGCCCACGGAGCCTTGTCCTTCTCATTGGATAATTGGAGTATCTTAGTAACAGCCAAAAAAAACCTTTGGTTGTAGTTCTCGTATGGCAACACCGGGTGGCAGCATTATAAACAGACATAGCAACATTTGAACCAACTTAAATCAGTATTTCTATGAAATGGTTATTCATTTTATCATAATTTACTGCAACAACTAGTCACAATATTTGTTTTGGATAAGTTATATCTTAATGAATTTTCTGATCATTTTGATATGAAACATCAAATACATCTAACATTATATTAAAATAATTTATATTTCATTTAGCCTAACAGAGAGTTTATATTTCATAGTCATATCTCATCAAAGTAACTTCCATATCTTCATCTCACTATATTTTAAGAGATGTATTTAAAACTTTATAAACATTTATTGCACATTCATATGATATGACTTATTTCATTTCATGCAGGCATTCCATCTCTTTCTAAGTGCATAGATTGATGCCCATGACCAATGGTTGTCTGCAATAAAAATAGAAATAATTATTAGAAATGATCCAAGCATTCATATGTATTTGATGTAGTCATTACTCAACATAGCAATCATTCATTTAATATAAAATGTCTCAGTCCCATATATATATATATATATACCTATCTGGGTTATTTGAATTATTCCAAACACATATGAAACTAGTGTTGTTCCCTTTGCAAAAATGTGTTTTTTTTTATTTAAAATCTAAGTACAGTTGCTTTGAAATCATAATGTAAGTCATGTGCCTTCACTGTATTATCTTAACCCAGACGCAATGTCTGTGTCACGTGTATTCTGGTGTTATCAGCCACACAGCCTGAGTCATTTAACAGGCAGCTGTCAATTTTCAGCTCCTTTGAAGAATGTTTGCATCTTTCACATCTCTTCAGGCGGATCGGCATCTCCATTGGGGGAAACCCATATATGGGCATGTATCCTGTTCTATTGTTCTCACTTTAGCTAGGAATTTCTCTTTTAAAGTAATTTGTATTAGTTTCCTGTGTAATTGAAGAAGTGGGGGAGAACCAAACCTGTCTGAAACCAGTTTGTCTGACAGAAATGAGTTCTTTCTGCTGACCAGTTCAGATCTGAATAAATATAATTGTATTGCATAGCCTTAAAATATATGATTAAAATATATATATTTATTTACCCCACATATACCTTGACATAAATCCCCCTTCCAATTTTAAATAGATGTAGGACACATGTATTTAAATTGGCTTAAAGTCAATGGTATTTGATGAGGATCTTGGCCGTATACATCATAGGCAGTCCTTTAAGTAGAAAGTCCATTATTTTGAGCCTTCATGTTTATCAGTTGATTGATATGGACCCATTTATCTATGAAACTTTCATTTTTGGGGATCCTTATTTTATAGGCCACTGGAGAATATTTGTCAGTAGATGACGAAAGGACCTTTCCATGAGGGAAGAAATTTCTTCTCCCTAACCTGATCTCTTCCAAAGTTATAAAGATAAACTTTATCATTTTATTTCATATTCCTTTTGACGTTTTGAGATCATAATAGGTTTTGGTGGCGGTTGCGGCTCTTTCTAAATTCCTTTGAGCAAATGCAAAGGCATATTGTAGGTGCTTTCTAAGGTTTTCCCACATATTGATGTGTATTGGCAGCGTTATCATGTTTTGGTCTGATGTACGGTACAGCAGATGCTGAGGCAGAAACCATTCTTCTACCAGTCATTAGTTCAAAAGCTGACATCTGGTAGCACTACTTGGAGTTGCTCTTAATGCCATTAAGACTAGAGGTAGTTTTACATCCCATCTTTAGCCCCCTTTCACTCACAAACTTTTTGAGGATTTTAACAAGTGACTGGTTGTAACCTCTACACCACCACTTGAGGGCAGCTCTATAAGCAATATGGAGCTTTCTTTTAACCCCGAGGATTTTCCACATTTTGGTCATCACTTTGCTAGTGAAGTGGGGTCCCCCGATCTGACTCAATTCTTTGGGGCAAACCAAATCTGGGAAAATACATGGGTTGAGGAGCAATGCTGCACATGTTTCCGCACTATTGTTAGGTGCACTAATGCACTCTACCCATTATAAACAGGCATGTCACGGTTAACAGGTATTTGTTACCTCTTGATGATCTTATTACTGGACCAATAAAATCAATTTGTATATCTGACCATGGCATTACCAGCCCCCTTTTCTGCAATGGCGCTCTATGCGTTGGTGCAGGGGGTTGAAACTGGGGGCAGATTAAACACCCTTGACAGTAGGTTTGAACATCTTCAACTGTGTGGCCAAAAAGCTAATCACGCAATATTTCATACGTGAGTTTGGCACCGCGATGACCAGATGTGGGAGCATCATGGGCATGTTGAAGCATTAGTCCTCTGAACTTGGTGGTACTACCCACTGCTGGGATGCCAGTTTTGAGGTCCTAATTAATAAACCATCCTTAACTTGAATTTTGATCTAGATTTTATTAAGATTCTCAGATCTTCTTTGCCATTACAATCATCTTTTGAGATGGGGTGGTTTCAGGATCTTCTATGTTTTTAAGAAGATGCCTACAATGGGGGTCTTCTTTTTTGACTAGTGATCAGGTCCTCACTAGGAGAATCCTGACTCCATTGTACCGGTTTCTACAATAATTTTCTCGCCCTGTATATAGCTGCGGGAAATTTTGTAGAGCCCATACAGTAGATAAGAGGGCTTTTCGCAATCGTTGAACTGTTTTCTACTGGGGATAGATTTTTGCTCGCATAAGCAATGACTTTGTTCAAATTATCATGCTTTTGGTATAAAACAGCACTCATGCGTTATATCTGTGTATCTGTCTCGAGAGAAGAAAAGGTTTACCACCGTCAGGGTATGCTAAGCAAGGTGTTGTGTGAGTTTTGCTCTCAGCTCTTTGATGGCTGTCTCTTGAGACTCACTCCATTGCCATTTCACATCTTTCTTTAGAGAAAGTAGTTGTGGTTTAGCTTATTCCGCATAATTATCAATGAACTTGTGAGAATAATTGTCATACCCTAGGAATATCACAATTCCTTTAAGTTAGTTGGGTTTTTGGGAATTCACTATAGCTTCCACCTTTTTCTTCTGAGGATTTAATCCTTCAGAAGTAACTTCATGTCCCAGAGAAGTTTACACGAGTGCGGCACCATTGAGCTTTTTGTAGGGATAATTTGACACTGCACTGTTAAGTTGGCTGAGGACGTGGTTAAGCTCTGCGACATGGTTTTTCAAAGCGTTTTGATTAAAACATCATCAACATAAGATAAGGTCCCCCTTTCCAGTGCGTCAGGCATAGCCTTATGCATGAATACAGCAAATTCATGTCCAGAATT
This sequence comes from Bombina bombina, assembly GCF_027579735.1. NCBI lineage: Eukaryota > Metazoa > Chordata > Amphibia > Anura > Bombinatoridae > Bombina > Bombina bombina. The sequence continues at coordinate 1,238,623,569 of NC_069499.1, forward strand.
TATGTAGCCAAATGGAAGTCTCTGGAATGCATACTGAACCTTTTGGAAGGAGAATGCTAGCTTATATTGGGGTCCGCTCTCATGTACCTTTAGGTCCAGTATCCCTGTGCTCAATCAATGGCAGTGAATATTTTGGATCCCTGCATTTGTGGCTAGGGCACTGTTCATGTATGGGTACAGGCCAGCCAGACATGTGAGTAGTCCGTTGTTTACTGTCTTAAGTCAGCACACAAACCCTATTGTCCATTGGGCTTATGGACACCTAGAATAGGATTGTTATAAGAGCGGTGCACCTGTCTGATAATACCTCTTTCCTTCCAAATTCCTTATGATCTCTGCAAGGGGAGAATCATATGAGGCTAAGGGGAGTCTGTATTGTTTGACAAATACAGGTGGTGCATGCGGATCTGTTTGTATCCTTGCAAGTGGCAAGTCTGTAGTACCACAGTCATAAGAATCCTTAGCAAAAATATCCTTGTTCTCCATCAGAGTTCTCGCAGCTGTTGGCGTTCATCATCGCTGGAACAGCCATTAGCTAAGGATATTTGCTCTGCGACTATTTGCTGAAATCCTGGAAAGAGTTCAGGCTGTCCGATTTCATAGCGGCTTCCAATCTAGGTGAGATCCCCTTGATTAAATTTTACATTGCTCCCATGACTCTGGGTATTGGGGTAATCTTGCTGTTTTAATTGGCTGATCAAACACTAGAGAGGCTTCTTCAATTTACAGGATGGCCTTCCTCTGAGCTGAAGGGATAAATAGACTGAACATTAAATAGACCCTCTGGCATAGATGCAAAGGATTGTTCTGTTAATTGTTCTTCAGTTAGGTATCCTTCAGGTATTAGCCCAATTACATTATTCTGGAATCCAAATGTGTAATAACTTGATTCCAGTGCATATCCTATGGTATTTCCCTTGGATAATGTTATATCCTGTGGGGTCATGTTATGCACAATAATATGTATTGGGAACAGTTCCAATATTCACCATAGGAGTGTTAGGTTACTGTGACAACCCAGATTTTGTATTCTATGGGAGAGGCAAATCAGTGTTTTAAGAAGTTTTTAATTTCTGACCTCTCTTTACCTGTAAGGGTAAAAGAAATTTATCAGCCCCAGCAGGAATTATAACATCCCTAATAACCTGCATATTCACATCATTTGGCAATTGCTGATTTGATTTCAGGGCTGCATTTTCATCCTGAAATACTTCAGGGTCCCCCTTTAACCTGCTCCAGAGCAAGAGTTAATCAAATCTATTGGTATGGCATATCTGTGTAAGATATCATTGCCAGATGTATATTTGATTTATGGGGAGTATTTAAAACTAAAAACAGGTGCTTCACTGACTTATTACCAATAGAGATAGATAATAAGCACTTACTGTGATGTTATAGCTTTCAGCAACCTGTCCATCCAGGCCGTTGACATAATGGTCTTGAGGGGGAAAGATATCGTAATCACCTTAGGTTTCAGCTATATGCGCTAGTAAACCTTCGCTTATATAGCTAGCTTCCTGTTTTAAGTTTATTTTAGGCATACTTGGTTTTACCAAGGTCATGCACTTGTATAGGGGATAAATAGATCCTCTTTAACTCTCTCAATCCCTGTGAGGTATTGAGCGTGTCTGCCCCCTTAGGGATTTTATAATCCCCCTTGTGGAGTGATATGGTTAATACATCGCCAGCTAGGGAATATATTCGCTATCTTTCCAGGCGATATTTTAAAAGTATTACCATCAGAGCCACTAAAAGGAGTTTGATCATCTATTTGTAGAATAGTGATTTCAGGACAGAATTATTCCTGAAAGGAATCTCCACAGCATCTGGTTTCTCTTCCACCACGTGACAGCTGTGTCGGGTGCGAGATATACCAGAGTTTTCATAATTGATAGGCCTTTTAACTTGTGACCAAATTACATTATTTATGCATCAATTATGGTACGTAATCGTTTCAGGAGGATCACTACCAATAATTAAACATCAGTTGACAGAGTCCATCTATAATGACAGGGTGTCTTATGACCCTGTTCCCCAATTTAAATTTTAACCAGACAGTACCGTAAACTTTTAGGGAGTCACCCCCAACACCTATTAGAGAACTGTCAAATTCTCTTTTTTAGGTTTGTGGGGGTGTTATCACCACAGGTACTACACACAGCTAAATGAGCTAAGATAGTAGCCTGTGGACCCCAGTGTCAATTAATCCCCTGATAGGGGTGGAGACGGAATCTTGCAGCTGCAACTAATACATAATATCTTCCTGCAGTGTCTACCATTTTCACACAGAAAGTTGGCGTTATCATACATTATGGGCTTCGCCACGGGTTACCCGAGTTTGCCATGCTTTCCGATGCAGAAGAAGCTTCAATACCTACCGGTCCTCCCTCTATGACAGGACCAGCTGGATTCTTGCGTACTGCATCTGTGGAAACAGGTTAGAGAGTGCTGCAAAGGAAGAGGTTTGGTAGGTTTTCCCGGATGAGGTTGCCTGTCATCACAGCTAAATTGTCCGTTTCCGGTCTGTGGGGAGAGAACATGATTTCATCATTGATATTTATTAACTACATTTTGTATATCTCTCCCCTCCCCTTTAGGTGATACTGCAGTATTTATGACTGTGCCTGTGGTCCACTGCTGACCACTGGCTGTACCCCTAAAAAAGTATTGTTCGGTTGCTGAGCCGTAGATTTTTGACTCATATTAGCGATTTGTTCGCTCAACCGATTTAACTGGGTAAACAGCATATCTACCTGATTGTACAAGTTACCTCTACCCCTGGGCCTATCTCCTGGTGCCCCATAATAATGATTCCTGGACCATTGGGTTCCCTCAGAATCAGGGCCGCTATTTCTTTTCTGGCATGGTTGCCCCTGGGGTTCAGCTTGTTCAGCATTAGTACTTTGGGGAGCATTATATACCTGGGGTGTCTGGTTACCCTGAGAATATCTTCGCCATCTATTGTATCTACCCTTACGTGGATACCAATTATTTGGTGAGTATTCTCTTTGTGAGTAATTATTCACCTGATTATGTCCCCCACTTTGGTTATAGTCTCCCTGCGCCTCAACCTGTGTAGGGGGAGGGGCAGAATTAAACCTCTGGTGGAGATGGTCTGTTTTGGACTAGCCACCTCCGCATATGTTTTCTTTTTAGACTCCAAATTGAGGGGGTTAGGTGACACCCTAGTTTCTGCTACAATGTTGGGTTTGACTCCTTTTCACCCCCTGTTCACTGAGATGCTGAATAGAGTATAAATTGTGTACTCTCTTTGATCAGCCACTCCAATGAGCAGTCCTCATCAAAATCAATAGCTAAGTTAATTTTGATGGGTGTAGGCAATGCTTCGAAAAATAAATTTACAAATTTCTGAGCCATCGAAGTTTGGGATTATCTTCAGCCATACTGTACGCATTTTTTCAATACAGAAAGGAATGCGAGTGGACTCGCCACGACACTTTAAACCATATACCGCTATTTTCGCTGCAGTTTTTAGGTGCGATATTGCCCGAATTCTTGTTCTGCATTGGCGTTTTATGCCCATTCCAGGAATGAATATTCATAGCCTTTAGTGATGCAAAGAATTTGTGATGCTTACTGTCAATGACCCAGGGCAGTAATTCAATTTTCAAGTTTCTCACTTGTAACATTCAGTATAGCCAACGCATTTCAAAGCCTGTAAAGTGATCAATGACAGATGTTGTTCCCTTATTGGAGAATAGAGGTACTGCCACGTTGTACGAAGGTGATTATTTATGGGAATCATAGACTTTATCAGACGTACTTTGGCTTCCAGAGCAGTCCTCTGGATTTATATCATGAGGGACTGCCTATTGGGAAATCTATTTCTGACCCATTAGGGGTCATTTGTCTATATTGGTTCTATATATTTTGTACCTCGTCCCTGACGCGTTCGCTAAAGGAGTTAGGCATTATCTGTATTATTCACACTGTAATATTAGGGGTTTTCATTATGCTATATGACCTTTTAAATCGCTTAATTCTCTCTGGCTTTGCCAAGCTGTTTATTTAAACCTTGTATCTGTGCGAGTAAGTCGATGTTTATGTTTATCTAAGGCGGTTAGGTTTTGGGCAAATTCATCCATTTTATTTTTGGCTATTTTTAAATAGTCCAATGATGCATATTAAAAGGGGCCAAGGATTTTATGATTAGTTCCTCTCTGCTTTTTGGGAGTTTTGCATTGATTAATCATTAATAATTCCTGGCGAAATTCATTCTCTTCATTCCACATATATTATTAACGGTAAGATTTTAGCTCGAAGTTTTCAAGCATATCCACAAATTCATTTATTTTACTCAGCTATATTTAACTTCCCTTAATGTAACTTAAGATATCTTTCTTAAGGACCTGACCTTTAGTAATGGGTATTGTAATGGGACCATTTCATTGCTATGTATAGAATTAAATGAGTCACTGTTGGCTACAGACATTAGTAGATTGGGTTAGTATCTAGGTTGAATTAAAACGCTAATACAATTTTTGCTAATAAAAAGAGAGAAAAAGAAATTTTATATATAAAAAAAAATAGTATTAATTTTGAAATATGAAAAATTAATATTTCGAAATATGAAAAATTAATATTTGATTAAGTTTGAAAATATGAAAAATTAATATTTTTGATTAATTTTTAAATATGAAAAAATAATATTTGTATTAATTTTTCAAAAATTAATCTTTAATAATATTTCAAGATATTAATATCAATCTCGAAATATGAAAATCAATATTTCAACCTTTCAAAAATTATATCTTCAAAATATTAATATCGAAATATGAAACTTCTCTCTTTTATAATAATTTCTATTTACTACAAATATATTATATCAAATATGATGGAATATTAATAAATCTCAAACAGTGCCTCCAATTATTATGTCAGTATATTTATGAAAATCTTAGTAGTGCTATACAAATAATATATCAGCTTATGTCAGGGTTATGATACAGTACAAACAATAATTTTCCTTAAAACTAGAAACCCTTAATCAACATGCATCTACTAGAAACAATACAATTAATATAAATGCCTGAACTCTTTTATTTAGTTAATATCTATGAACATTTTTGAAATATATTTGCAATAAAAGGAATATGAAACAAATTTATATGCGCTTGAAAACTATTTAAATAGGCTATGCAAAGTTTATACACGCTTATCTTTAAAACCAACCTTAGTTATAAATATTTTAATATCTGAGCAATACAATTCTAAACTGTGCTCTTAAACAATAGGATAATATATAGATTCTGCTATTTAACTGCAATTTATCCTAATACAATATTGAACTTAAAACACCAGAACTTTCATAGATAAATCACTTAGTCTACCAGATACAAATTTAAACAATACCTAGGCTTATAAAATGATTAACTTGAAAAAACCACACTGCTTCTTTAAATCTTTAACTGTACTTTAAACTACAGTGACATAGAATTTAACTAATAGTCTTGGCCAATAACCTTGAATACGTTACCGAGGTAAAGAGCAGTTGATATCCAATATTCCTTATTAGGAATTGTTTCACCTCAGAATACCAAAAAGGTGTAATTTTGCAGTCAATGAGAAAGTGTAGATCAGCTTTGCCAAAGTAAAATTGGTCTTTTCACGAGCCCAGCAGGAACCAGTTTTTTAATTTAGCTCAGCAGAAATCTCTCTTCTCTATGTTTGGATCACTTTAATATGGGGTTTCCTCACTGTGAATTGGAAACGCCCACGGAGGCTGGTCCCTTGTCTTGGATAATTGGAGTATCTTATTAACAGCCAAAAAAACCTTTGGGTTGTAGTTCTCGTATGGCAACCCCGGGTGGCAGCATTATTAAACAGACATAGCTACAGTTTGAACCAACTTAATCAGTATTTCTATGAATTGGTTATTCATTTTATCATAATTTACTGCAACAACTATTCGGGGGGGGGGGGGGGGGGGGGCAATATTTGTTTTGGATAAGTTATATCTTAATGAATTTTCTGATCATTTTGATATGGAAACATCAAATACATCTAACATTATATTAAAATAATTTATATTTCATTAGCCTAACAGAGAGTTTTATATTTCATAGTCTTATCACATCAAAGTAACTCCATATCTTCATCTCACTATATTTTAAGAGAGGTAGTTTAAAACTTTATAAACATTTATTGCACATTCATATGATGATGACTTATTTCATTTCATGCAGGCATTCCATCTCTTTCTAAGGTGCATAGATTGATGCCCATGGACCATTGGTTGTCCTGCAATAAAAATAGAAATAATTATTAGAAAAGATCCAAGCATTCAGATGTATTTGATGTATTCAGTAATCAACATAGAAATCATTCATTTAAGTATAAAATGTCTCAGTCCCAGATAGATATATATATATATATATAGTATATATATATATATATATCTGGGGTTAGTTGAATTAGTCCAAACACATATGAAACTACTGTTGTTCCCTTTGCAAAAATGTGTTTATTTTTATTAAAATCTAAGTACAGTTGGCTTTGAAATCATAATGTAAGTCATGTGCCTTCACTGTATTATCTTAACCTAGACGCAATGTCTGTGTCACGTGTATTCTGTGTTATCAGCCACACAGCCTGAGGTCATTGTAACAAGCAGCTGTCATTTTCAGCTCCTTGAAGTTGTTTGCATCTTTCACATCTCTTCAGGCGGATCGGCATCTCCATTGGGGGAGAACCCATATATGGGCATGTATCCTGTTCTATTGTTCTCACTTAGCTAGGAATTTCTCTTTTAAAGTAAGTTGTAGTAGTTTCCTGTGTAATTGAAGAAGTGGGGAGAACCAAACCTGTCTGAAACCAGGTTGTCTGACAGAAATGAGTCCTTTCTGCTGACCAGTTCAGATCTGAATACATATAATTGTACTGCATAGCCTTATAATATATGATAAAAGTATATATTTCTTTGCATGTAATTAGCAAGAGGTCCTAGTGAGCTAGTGACGTATGGGATAGACATTCCTACCAGGAGGGGCAAAGTTCCCTAACCTCAAAATGCCTACAAATACACCCCTGCACCACACCCCAAATCATGGTTTACAAACGTTTGCCTCCTATGGAGTTGGGGGTGAAGTAAGTTTGTGCTAGATTCTACGTTGATATGCGCTCCGCAGCAGGTTGGAGCCCGGTTTTCCTCTCAGCGTGCTAGTGAATGTCAGAGGGGATTGTGAGGAGAGTATTGCCTATTTGAATTCCAATGATCTCCTTCTACGGGGTCTATTTCATAGTTCTCTGTTATCGTCGTAGAGATTCATCTCTTACCTCCCTTTTCAGATCGACGATATACTCTTATATAATATACCATTACCTCTGCTGATTTCGTGTCAGTACTGGTTTGGCTTTCTACAACATGTAGATGAGTGTCCGGGGGTAAGTAAGTCTTAGTTTCTGTGACACTCTAAGCTATGGTTGGCACTTTTTTATAAGTTCTAATATATGTATCAAACATTTATTTGCCTTGACTCAGGATGTTCTACATTCCGTATTTCAGACAGTCAGTTCATATTTGGGATAATGCATATGGAAATAAAATCAATGTTTGCTTTCCTTAAAATTTTGACTTTTCTCTGTGGGCTGTTAGGCTCGCGGGGGCTGAAAATGCTTTATTTTATTGCGTCATTCTTGGCGCGGACTTTTTGGCGCAAAAATTTTGTTCGGTTTCCAGCGTCATACGTGTCGCCGAAAGTTGCGTCATTTTGGACGTTCTTTTGCGCCAAAAGTGTCGGTGTCCAGATGTGGCATCATTTTTGGGCGCCAAAAGGCATTTAGGCGCAAATAATTGGGGCGTCTTTTCTTTCATGTAATTAGCAAGAGTCCATGGAGCGAGTGACGTAGGGGATAGACATTCCTACCAGGAGGGGCAAAGTTTCCCAAACCTTAAAATGCCACCCCTCACCACACCCACAATTCAGGTTTTACAAACTTTGCCTCCGATGTGAGGTGGTGAAGTAAGTTTGTGCTAGATTCAACGTTGATATGCGCTCCGCAGCAAGTTGGAGCCCCGGTTTTTCCTCTCAGCGTGCAGTGAATGTCAGAGGGATGTGAGGGAGAGTATTGCCTATTTTGAATGCAGTGATCTCCTTCTACGGGGTCTATTGCATAGGTTCTCTGTTATCGGTCGTAGAGGATTCATCTCTTACCTCCCTGTTCAGATCGACGATATACTCCTTATATATACCATTACCGTCTGCTGATTCTCGTGTCAGTACTGTTTGGCTTGTCTACAAACATGTAGATGAGTGTCCTGGGGGTAAGTAAATCTTATTTTCTGTGACACTCTAAGCTATGGTTGGGCCACTTTGTTTATAAAGTTCTAAATATATGTATTCAAACATTTATTTGCCTTGACTCAGAATGTTCAACTTTCCTTATTTTTCAGACAGTCAGTTTCATATTTGGGGATAATGCATTGAATTAATCAGTTTTTCTTACCTTCAAGAATTTGACTCTGTTTTCCCTGTGGCTGTTAGGCTCGCGGGGGCTGTAAATGCTTCATTTTATTGCGTCATCTAGGGGGGGGGCGCGGACTTTTTTGGCGCAAAAATTCTTTTCTCCGTTTCCGCGTCATACGTGTCGCCGGAAGTTGCGTCATTTTTTGACATTATTTGCGCCAAAAATGTCGGCGTTCCGGATGTGTGGCGTCATTTTTTGCCGCCAAAAGCTTTTAGGCGCCAAGAGTAATGTGGGCGTCTTATTTGGCGCTAAAAATATAAGGGGCGTCCGTTTTGTCTCCACATTATTTAAGTCTTAGTTTTTCATTGCTTCTGGTTGCTAGAAGCGTGTTCTTTGGCAGTTTTTTCCCATTCCTGAGAACTGGCATTTAAGGAATTTGATCAATTGTGCTTTATATGTGGTTTTTTTTCTCTTACATATTGCAAGATGTCTCACGTTGCATCTGAGTCCAGAAGATACTACAGGAAAATCGGTCTAGTGCTGGAGCTACCAAGCTAAGTGTATCTGCATAATTTTTGGTTCTGTTTCTCCAGCTGTTGTTTGTATTGCATGTCATGATCAAACTTATTATTGCAGATAAAATTTCCTTTAGTACTGTTACATTACCTGTTGCTGTTCCGTCAACATCTAATTTTCAGAGTGTTCCTGATAAACATAAGAGATTTTATTTTTTTAAATCCATTAAGAGAGGCTATGTCTGTTATTTCTCCTTTCTAGTTTACATAAAAGTCTTTTAAAACTTTCTCTTTTTTCAGATGAATTTTTAAATGTACATCATCATTCTGATACTGATAATGGTTCTTCTGGTTCAGAGGTTCTGTCTCAGAGGTTGATGCTGATAAATCTTTGTATTTGTTCAAGATGGAATTTATTCATTCTTTATTTAAAGAAGTATTAATTGCATTAGAAATAGAGGATTCTGGGACCTCTTGATACTAAATCTAAACGTTAAATAAGGGTTTTTAAATCTCCTGTAGTTATTCCAGAAGTGTTTAATCTCCCTGATGCTATTTTCTGAAGTAATTTCCAGGAATGGAATAATTGGGTAATTCTTTTACTCCTTTTAAACCGTTTAAGCAATTATATCCGGTGCCATCTGACAGATTAGAGTTTTTTGGGACAAAATCCCTAAGGTTATGGGCTGTCTCTACTCCTGCTAAATGTGCTACTATTCCTACGGCAGATAGGTACTCCATTTAAGGATCCTTAGAAGGAAAATTGAATCCTTTCTAAGAAAAGCTTACTTATGTTTCAGTAATCTTCTTAGTACCTGCTATATTTTAGCGGATGTTGCTGCAGCTTCATCTTTTTGGGTTTGAAGCTTTAGCGCAACAAGTAACAGATCATAATGTTTATAGCATTAACTATTATTCTATAACATGCTAATAAGTTTATTGGTGATACCATCTTTTGATATCAGTTAGAGTTGATGTCGGGTATATGTCTCTAGCTATTTTAGCTAGAAAAGCTTTAGGATTAAACTTGAATGCTGATATGTCTTCTAAGTCAACTTTGCTTTCCCTTTCTTTCCAGGGTAATAAATTATTATCTCAACTGTTTCTGGAAGAAAGGGAACTTTTTACCATAGATAAAAAAGTCTAAGGTAAATTTAGGTCTACATAATCATTTTCGTTCCTTTCCTCACAATAAGGAACAAAAGCCTGTTCTTTCATCCTCAGGAGCGGTTTCAGTTTGGGATACTATTTCCAGTTTGGAATATATCCAAGCCTTATAGAAAACCTATAGCCAGCTCCTAAGTACCCATGAAGGTGCGGACCTTATTCCAGCTCAGCTGTATGGGGCAGATACGTTTCCTTCAAAGAAATTTGGATCAATTCTGTTCTCAATCTCTGGTTTCAGAACATTGTTTCAGAATGGTACAGAATTGGCTTCAGTTAAGGCCTCCTGCTAAGAGATGTTTTTTCTTTTCCCGTGTCCCAGTTAACACAGCATAGGCTCAGCATTTCTGAAATGTGTGTCAGATCTAGAGTTGGCTGGAGTAATTATGCCAGTTCCAGTTCTGGAACAGGGGCTGGGGGTTTTATTTTATCTCTTCATTGTACCAAGAAGGTCAATTCCTTCAGACCAGTTCCGGATCTATCAATATTGAATCGTTATGTATGGATACCAACATTCAAGATGGTGACTGTAGGACTATCCTGCCTTTTGGGTTTAGCAAGGGCATTATATGTCTACAATAGATTTACAGGATGTGTATCTGCATATTCCGATTCATCCAATCACTTTTAGTGTCTGAGATTCTCTTTTTAGACAAGCATTACCAGTTTTGTGGCTCTACCGTTTTGGCCTAGCCTCAGTTCCAAGAATTTTTTTTCAAAGGTTCTCGGTGCCCTTCTTTCTGTAATCAGAGAACAGGGTTTTGGTTATTTCCTTATTGGACGATATCTGGGTACTTGCTTAGTCTTCTCATTTTCGAAGAATCTCATACGAATCGACTTGTGTTGTTTCTTCAAGTTCTTGGTTGGAGGATCAATTTACCAATCAGTTCATTGATTCCCTCAGTCAAGGGTAACTTTTTAGGTTTCTAGATAGATTCAGTGTCTATGACTCTGTCCTTGTCAGACAAGAGAAGTTTGTACATTGATATCAGCTTGTCAAAACCTTCAGTCACTAATCATTCCCTTTGGTAGCCTTATGCATGGAAATTTTAGGTCTTAGGACTGGCCGCATCAGATGCGAGTCTCCTTTGCTCGTTTTCACATGCGACCCTCTTCAGCTCTGTATGCTGAACCATTGGTGCAGGGATTACTCAAAGATATCTCAATTAATATCTTTTAAACCGATTTTTACGACACTCTATGACATGGTGGACAGATCACCATCGTTAGTTCAGATGGCTTCTTTCTTGCTTCCGACCTGGACTTTAATCTCAACAATGCAAGTCTTTACAGGTTGGGGGGAGCTGTGTGGGGGGGTATCTGACGGCACTAAGGGGTTGTGGGAATCTCAGGGAGGTGAGATTTCCGTTCAATATTTGGAACTCCGTGCAATTTTCAGAGCTCTTCAGTCTTGCCTCTTGCTGAAGAGGAGGAGTTGTCATTTGTTTTTCCAGGATAGACAATGTCACAACTGTGGCATACATCAATCATCAAGGAGGGACTCTCAGGTCCTCTGGCTATGAAAGAAGTATCTCGAATTCTGGTTTGGGCGGGGAATCCAGCTCCTGTCCTAATCTCTGCGGTTCATATCCCAGGTATAGACAATTGGGAAGCGGAGTTATCTCAGTCGCCAAACGTTACATCCGGGCGAATGGTCTCTTCACCCAGAGGTAGTTCTTCAGATTGTTCAAATGTGGGGACTTCCAGAAATAGATCTGATGGCCTCCTCATCTAAACAAGAAACTTCCCAGGTATCTGTCCAGATCCAGGATCCTCAAGCGGAAAGCAGTGGATGCATTGTCACTTCCTTGGAAGGTATCATCCTGCCTATATCTTTCCGCCTCTAGTTCTTCTTCCAAGAGTAATCTCCAAGATTCTGAAGGAATGCTCGTTTGTTCTGCTGGGGTAGCTCCGGCATGGCCCCCTCACAGGTTTTGGTATGCGGATCTTGTCCGGATGGCCTCTTGCCATCCGTGGACTCTTCTGCTACGACCAGACCTTCTGTCGCAAGGTCCTTTTTTCCATCAGGATCTCAAATCCTTAAATTTAAAGGTATGGAGATTGAACGCTTGATTCTTAGTCAAAGAGGTTTCTCTGACTCTGTGAGTAATACTATGTTACAGGCTCGTAATCTGTATCCAGAGAGATATATTATAGAGTCTGGAAGACTTATATTTCTTGGTGTCTTTCTCATCTTTTTTTCTTGGCATTCTTTTAGAATTCAAGAATTTTACAGTTTCTTCAGGATGGTTTTAGATAAAGGTTTTGTCCGCAAGTTCCTGAAAGGGACAAATCTCTGCTCTTTTATGTTCTTTTTCACAGATAGATTGCTAATCTTCCTGATTATTCATTGTTTTGTACAAGCTTTGGTTCGTATAAAACCTGTCATTCAGTCAATTTCTCCTCCTTTGGAGTTTGAATTTGGTTCTGGCAGCTCTCAAGCTCCTCCCTGTTGAACCTATGCATTCATTGGACATTAAATTACTTTCGTGGAAAGTTTGTTCCTTAGGGCCATCTCTTCTGCCAGAAGAGTTTCTGAATTATCTGCTCTTTCTTGTGAGTCTCCTTTTCTGATTTTTCATCAGGATAAGGCGGTGTTGCGAACTTCTTTTGAATTTTTACCTAAAGTTGTGAATTCCAACAACATTAGTAGAGAAATTGTGGTTCCTTCATTATGTCCTAATCCTAAGAATTCTAAGGAGAAATCATTGCATTCTTTGGATGTTGTTAGAGCTTTGAAATATTATGTTGAAGCTACTAAGTCTTCCGAAAGACTTCTAGTCTATTTGTTATCTTTTCCGGTTCTAGGAAAGGCCAGAAAGCTTCTGCCATTTCTTTGGCATCTTGGTTGAAATCTTTAATTCATCTTGCCTATGTTGAGTCGGGTAAAACTCCGCCTCAGAGGATTACAGCTCATTCTACCAGGTCAGTTTCTACTTCCTGGGCGTTTAGGAATGAAGCTTCGGTTGATCAGATTTGCAAAGCAGCAACTTGGTCCTCTTTGCATACTTTTACCAAATTCTACCATTTTGATGTATTTTCTTCTTCTGAAGCAGTTTTTGGTAGAAAAGTACTTCAGGCAGCGGGTTTCAGTTTGAATCTTCTGCTTATGTTTTTCATTAACCTTTATTTTGGGTGTGGATTATTTTCAGCAGGAATTGGGCTGTCCTATATTTTATCCCTCCCTCTCTAGTGACTCTTGTGTGGAAAGTTCCACATCTTGGGTAGCTCATTATCCCATACGTCACTAGCTCATGCACTCTTGCTAATTACATGAAAGAAAACATAATTTATGTAAGAACGTACCTGATAAATTCATTTCTTTCATATTAGCAAGAGTCCATGAGACCCGCCCTGTTTTTGTGGTGGTTTTGATTTTTTTTGTATAAAGCACAATTATTCCTATTTCCTTAGTTTATATGCTTTCGCACTTTGTTCTTATCACCCCACTTCTTGGCTATTCGTTAAACTGAATTGTGGGGTGTGGTGAGGGGTGTATTTATAGGGCATTTTTAAGGTTTGGGAAACTTTGCCCCTCCTGGTAGGAAGGTATATCCCATACGTCACTAGTCTCTTGACTCTTGCTAATATGAAAGAAATGAATTTATCAGGTAAGTTCTTACATAAATTATGTTTTTTGGCGCTAAAAAAATATGGGCGTCACTATTGTCTCCACATTATTTAAGTCTCATTATTTATTGCTTCTGGTTGCTAGAAGCTTGTTCTCTGGCATTTTTTCCCATTCCTGAAACTGTCATTTAAGGAATTTGATCAATTTTGCTTTATATGTTGTTTTTTTCTATTACATATTGCAAGATGTCCCACGTTGAAACTGAGTCAGAAGATACTTCTGGAAAATCGCTGTCTGGTGCTGGAGCTACCAAAGCTAAGTGTATCTGCTGTAAACTTATGGTATCTGTTCCTCCAGCTGTTGTTTGTACTGATTGTCATGACAAACTTGTTAATGCAGATATTTCCTTTAGTACTGTTACATTACCTGTTGCTGTTCCGTCAACATCTAATACTCAGAGTGTTCCTGATAACATAAGAGATTTTGTTTCTAAATCCATTAAGAAGGCTATGTCTGTTATTCCTCCTTCTAGTAAACGTAAAAAGTCTTTTAAAACTTCTCATTTTTCAGATGATTTTTTAAATGAACATCATCATTCTGATTCTGATAATGATTCTTCTGGTTCAGAGGATTCTGTCTCAGAGGTTGATGCTGATAAATCTTCATATTTATTTAAAATGGAATTTATTCGTTCTTTACTTAAAGAAGTCCTAATTGCATTAGAAATTGAGGATTCTGGTCCTCTTGATACTAAATCTAAACGTTTAGATAAGGTTTTTAAATCTCCTGTAGTTATTCCAGAAGTTTTTCCTGTCCCTGGTGCTATTTCTGAAGTAATTTCCAGGGAATGGAATAATTTGGTTAATCATTTACTCCTTCTAAACGTTTTAAGCAATTATATCCTGTGCCATCTGACAGATTAGAGTTTTGGGACAAAATCCCTAAGGTTGATGGGGCTGTCTCTACTCTTGCTAAGCGTACTACTATTCCTACAGCAGATGGTACTTCCTTTAAGGATCCTTTAGATAGGAAAATTGAATCCTTTCTAAGGAAAAGCTTACTTGTGTTCAGGTAATTTTTCTTAGACCTGCTATATCTTTAGCGGATGTGGCTGCAGCTTCAACTTTTTGGTTTAGAAGCTTTAGCGCAACAAGTAACAGGATCATCATTCTCATAGCATTATTATTCTTCTTCAACATGCTAATAATTTTATTTGTGATGCCATCTTTGCTATCATTAGAGTTGATGTCAGGGTATATGTCTCTAGCTATTTTAGCTAGAGAGAGCTTTATGGCTTAAAACTTGGAATGCTGATATGTCTTCTAAGTCTACTCTGCTTTCCCTTTCTTTCCAGGGGTAATACATTATTTGGTTCTCAGTTGGATTCTATTATCTCAACTGTTACTGGGGAGGGAAAGGAACTTTTTTACCACAGGATATAAAATCTAAAAGGTGAAATTTAGGTCTAATAATCGTTTTCGTTCCTTTCGTCACAACAAGGAACAAAAGCCTGAGTCCTTCATCTCAGGTAGCGGTATCAGTTTGGAAACCATCTCCAGTCTGGAATAAATCCAAGCCTTTTAGAAAATCAAAGCCAGCTCCTAAGTCCACATGAAGGTGCGGCCCTCATTCCAGCTCAGCTGGTAGGGGGCAGATTACATTTTTTCAAAGAAATTTGGATCAATTCCGTTCACAATCTTTGGATTCAGAACATTGTTTCAGAAGGGTACAGAATTGGCTTCAAGATAAGGCCTCCTGCAAAGAGATTTTTTCTTTCCCGTGTCCCAGTAAACCCAGCGAAGGCTCAAGCATTTCTGAAATGTGTTTCAGATCTAGAGTTGGCTGGAGTAATTATGCCAGTTCCAGTTCTGGAACAGGGGCTGGGGTTTTATTCAAATCTCTTCATTGTTCCAAAGAAGGAGAATTCCTTCAGACCAGTTCTGGATCTAAAAATATTGAATCGTTATGTAAGGATACCAACATTCAAAATGGTAACTGTAAGGACTATCCTGCCTTTTGTTCAGCAAGGGCATTATATGTCTACAATAGATGTTACTGATGCATATCTGCTTATTCCGATTCTCCAGATCACTTCAGTTCTGAGGATTCTCTTTCCTAGACAAGCATGTACCAGTTTTGTGGCTCTGCCGTTTGGGCCTAGCAACAGCTCCAAGAATTTTTTCTAAAGGTCTCGGTGCCCTTCTTTCTGTAATCAGAGAACAGGGTTTTTGGTATTCCTTATTGGACGATATCTGGGGTACTTGCTTAGTCTTCTCATTTTCGAAGAATCTCATACGAATCGACTTGTGTTGTTTCTTCAAGTTCATGTTGGAGGATCAATTTACCAATCAGTTCATTGATTCCTCAGACAAGGGTAACCTTTTTAGGTTTTCTAGATAGATTCAGTGTCTATGACTCTGTCCTTGTCAGGACAAGAGAAGTTTAAGCATTGATATCAGCTTGTCAAACCTTCAGTCACAATCATTCCCTTTGGTAGTCCTTATGCATGGAATTTTAGGTCTTAGGACTGCCGCATCAGATGCGATCTCCTTTGCTCGTATTTCTCATGCGACCTCTTCAGCTCTGTATGCTGAACCAATGGTGCAGGGATTTACTCAAAGATATCTCAATTAATATCTTTAAACCGATATTACGACACTCTATGACATGGTGGACAGATCACCATCGTTTAGTTCAGATGGCTTCTTTCTTCTTCCGACCTGGAACTATAATCTCAACAGATGCAAGTCTTACAGGTTGGGGAGCTGTGTGGGGGGTATCTGACGGCACAAGGGGTATTGGGAATCTCAGGAGTGAGATTTTCCGATCAGTATTTTGGAACTCCGTGCAATTTTCAGAGCTCTTCAGTCTTGGCCTTCTTCTGAAGAGAGAGTGGTTCATTTTGTTTTCAGATTGACAATGTCTCAACTGTGGCAGTACATCAATCATCAAGGAGGGGACTCTCTAGTCCTCTGGCTATGAAAGAAGTATCTCGAATTCTGGTTTGGGGCGGGAATCCAGCTCCTGTCTAATCTCTGCGGTTCATATCCCAGGTATAGACAATTGGGAAGCGGATTATATCAGTCGCCAAACGTTACATCCGGGCGAATGGTCTCTTCACCCAGAGGTATTTCTTCAGATTGTTCAAATGTGGGGACTTCCAGAAATAGATCTGATGGCCTCTCATCTAAACAAGAAACTTCCCAGGTATCTGTCCAGATCCAGGGATCCTCAAGCGGAAGCAGTGGATGCATTGTCACTTCCTTGGAAGTATCATCCTGCCTATATCTTTCCGCCTCTAGTTCTTCTTCCAAGAGTAATCTCCAAGATTCTGAAGGAATGCTCGTTTGTTCTGCTGGTAGCTCCGGCATGGCCTCACAGGTTTTGGTATGCGGATCTTGTCCGGATGGCCTCTTGCCATCCGTGGACTCTTCCGCTACGACCAGACCTTCTGTCGCAAGGTCCTTTTTTTCCATCAGGATCTCAAATCCTTAAATTTAAAGGTATGGAGATTGAACGCTTGATTCTTAGTCAAAGAGGTTTCTCTGACTCTGTGATTAATACTATGTTACAGGCTCGTAAATCTGTATCCAGAGAGATATATTATAAGAGTCTGGAAGACTTATTATTTCTTGGTGTCTGCTCATCTTTTTTCTTGCATTCTTTTAGAATTCCAAGAATTTTACAGTTTCTTCAGGATGGTTTAGATAAAGGTTTGTCCGCAAGTTCCTTGAAAGGACAAATCTCTGCTCTTATGTTCTTTTCACAGAAAGATTGCTAATCTTCCTGAATTCATTGTTTTGTACAAGTTGCTTGGTGGTTCGTATAAAACCTGTCCATTCAGTCAATTTCTCCTCCTTGGAGTTTGAATTTGGTTCTGGCAGCTCTTCAAGCTCCTCCCTTTGAACCTTTGCATTTCATTGGGACTGTAAATTACTTTCTTGGAAAGTTTTGTTTCCTTGTTGGCCATCTCTTCTGCAGAAGAGTTTCTGAATTATCTGCTCTTTCTTGTGAGTCTCCTTTTCTGATTTTTTTCATCAGGATTAAGGCGTGTTGCGAACTTCTTTTGAATTTTTACCTAAAGTTGTGAATTCCAACAACATTAGTAGAGAAATTGTGGTTCCTTCATTATGTCCTAATCCTAAGAATTCTAAGGAGAAATCATTGCATTCTTTGGATGTTGTTAGAGCTTTGAAATATTATGTTGAAGCTACTAAGTCTTCCGAAAGACTTCTAGTCTATTTGTTATCTTTTCCGGTTCTAGGAAAGGCCAGAAAGCTTCTGCCATTTCTTTGGCATCTTGGTTGAAATCTTTAATTCATCTTGCCTATGTTGAGTCGGGTAAAACTCCGCCTCAGAGGATTACAGCTCATTCTACCAGGTCAGTTTCTACTTCCTGGGCGTTTAGGAATGAAGCTTCGGTTGATCAGATTTGCAAAGCAGCAACTTGGTCCTCTTTGCATACTTTTACCAAATTCTACCATTTTGATGTATTTTCTTCTTCTGAAGCAGTTTTTGGTAGAAAAGTACTTCAGGCAGCGGTTTCAGTTTGAATCTTCTGCTTATGTTTTTCATTAACCTTTATTTTGGGTGTGGATTATTTTCAGCAGGAATTGGCTGTCTTTATTTTATCCCTCCCTCTCTAGTGACTCTTGTGTGGAAAGATCCACATCTTGGGTAGTCATTATCCCATACGTCACTAGCTCATGGACTCTTGCTAATTACATGAAAGAAAACATAATTTATGTAAGAACTTACCTGATAAATTCATTTCTTTCATATTAGCAAGAGTCCATGAGGCCCGCCCTTTTTTGTGGTGGTTATGATTTTTTTGTATAAAGCACAATTATTCCAATTCCTTATTTTATATGCTTTCGCACTTTTTTCTTATCACCCCACTTCTTGGCTATTCGTTAAACTGAATTGTGGGTGTGGTGAGGGGTGTATTTATAGGCATTTTAAGGTTTGGGAAACTTTGCCCCTCCTGGTAGGAATGTATATCCCATACGTCACTAGCTCATGGACTCTTGCTAATATGAAAGAAATGAATTTATCAGGTAAGTTCTTACATAAATTATGTTTTTTTGGCGCTAAAAAAATATGGGCGTCACTATTGTCTCCACATTATTTAAGTCTCATTATTATTGCTTCTGGTTGCTAGAAGCTTGTTCTCTGGCATTTTTTCCCATTCCTGAAACTGTCATTTAAGGAATTTGATCAATTTTGCTTTATATGTTGTTTTTTTCTATTACAATTGCAAGATGTCCCACGTTGAAACTGAGTCAGAAGATACTTCTGGAAAATCGCTGCCTGGTGCTGGAGCTACCAAAGCTAAGTGTATCTGCTGTAAACTTATGGTATCTGTTCCTCCAGCTGTTGTTTTGTACTGATTGTCATGACAAACTTGTTAATGCAGATATTTCCTTAGTACTGTTACATTACCTGTTGCTTGTTTCCGTCAACAACTAATACTCAGAGTGTTCCTGATAACATAAGAGATTTTGTTTCTAAATCCATTTAAGAAGCTATGTCTGGTTATTCCTCCTTCTAGGTAAACGTAAAAAGTCTTTTAAAACTTCTCATTTTTCAGATGAATTTTTAAATGAACATCATCATTCTGATTCTGATAATGATTCTTCTGGTTCAGAGGATTCTGTCTCAGAGGTTGATGCTGATAAATCTTCATATTTATTTAAAATGGAATTTATTCGTTCTTTACTTAAAGAAGTCCTAATTGCATTAGAAATTGAGGATTCTGGTCCTCTTGATACTAAATCTAAACGTTTAGATAAGGTTTTTAAATCTCCTGTAGTTATTCCAGAAGTTTTTCCTGTCCCTGGTGCTATTTCTGAAGTAATTTCCAGGGAATGGAATAATTTGGGTAATTCATTTACTCCTTCTAAACGTTTTAAGCAATTATATCCTGTGCCATCTGACAGATTAGAGTTTTGGGACAAAATCCCTAAGGTTGATGGGGCTGTCTCTACTCTTGCTAAGCGTACTACTATTCCTACAGCAGATGGTACTTCCTTTAAGGATCCTTTAGATAGGAAAATTGAATCCTTTCTAAGAAAGCTTACTTGTGTTCAGGTAATTTTCTTAGACCTGCTATATCTTTAGCGGATGTTGCTGCAGCTTCAACTTTTTGGTTAGAAGCTTTAGCGCAACAAGTAACAGATCATCATTCTCATAGCATTATTATTCTTCTTCAACATGCTAATAATTTTAGTTTGTGATGCCATCTTGATATCATTAGAGTTGATGTCAGGTATATGTCTCTAGCTATTTAGCTAGAAGAGCTTTATGGCTTAAAACTTGGAATGCTGATATGTCTTCTAAGTCTACTCTGCTTTCCCTTTCTTTCCAGGGTAATACATTTTTTGGTTCTCAGTTGGATTCTATATCTCAACTGTTACTGGAGGGAAAGGAACTTTTTACCACAGGATAAAAAATCTAAAGGTAAATTTAGGTCTAATAATCGTTTTCGTTCCTTTCGTCACAACAAGGAACAAAAGCCTGATCCTTCATCCTCAGGAGCGGTATCAGGTTTGGAAACCATCTCCAGTCTGGAATAAATCCAAGCCTTTTAGAAAATCAAAGCCAGCTCCTAAGTCCACATGAAGGTGCGGGCCCGCATTCCAGCTCAGCTGGTAGGGGGGCAGATTACATTTTTTCAAAGAATAGTTGGATCAATTCCGTTCACAATCTTTGATTCAGAACCATTGTTTCAGAAGGGTACAGAATTGCTTCAAGATAAGGCCTCCTGCAAAGAGATTTTTTCTTTCCCGTGTCCCAGTAAATCCAGCGAAGGCTCAAGCATTTCTGAAATGTGTTTCAGATCTAGAGTTGGCTGGAGTAATTATGCCAGTTCCAGTTCTGGAACAGGGGCTGGGGTTTATTCAAATCTCTTCATTGTTCCAAAGAAGGAGAATTCCTTCAGACCAGTTCTGGATCTAAAAATATTGAATCGTTATGTAAGGATACCAACATTCAAATGGGTATCTGTAAGGACTATCCGCCTTTTGTTCAGCAAGGGCATTATATGTCTACAATAGATTTACAGGATGCATATCTGCATATTCCGATTCATCCAGATCACTTTCAGTTTCTGAGAATCTCTTTCCTAGACAAGCATTACCAGTTTGTGGCTCTGCCGTTTGGCCTAGCACAGCTCCAAGAATTTTTTCTAAGGTTCTCGGTGCCCTTCTTTCTGTAATCAGAGAACAGGGTTTTTGTATTTCCTTAGTGGACGATATCTGGGTACTTGCTTAGTCTTCTCATTTCGAAGAATCTCATATCAATCGACTGTGTTGTTTCTTCAAGTTCATGGTTGGAGGATCAATTTACCAATCAGTTCATTGATTCCTCAGACAAGGGGTAACCTTTTTAGTTTCTAGATAGATTCAGTGTCTATGACTCTGTCCTTGTCAGACAAGAGAAGGTTTAACATTGATATCAGCTTGTCAAAACCTTCAGTCACAATCATTCCCTTGGTAGCCTTATGCATGGAAAATTTTAGGTCTTAGGACTGCCGCATCAGATGCGATCTCCTTTGCTCGTTTTCACATGCGACCTCTGCAGCTCTGTATGCTGAACCAATGGTGGCAGGGATTACTCAAAGATATCTCAATTAATATCTTTAAACGATTATACGACACTCTATGACATGGTGACAGATCACCATTCGTTTAGTTCAGATGGCTTCTTTCTTCTTCCGACCTGGACTATAATCTCAACAGATGCAAGTTCTTACAGGGTTGGGGAGCTGTGTGGGGGTATCTGACGGCACAAGGGGTTTGGGAATCTCAGGAGGTGAGATTTCCGATCAATATTTTGGGAACTCCGTGCAATTTTCAGAGCTCTTCAGTCTTGGCCTCTTCTGAAGAGAGAGTTGTGTTCATTTGTTTCAGATAGACAATGTCACAACTGTGGCATACATCAATCATCAAGGAGGGACTCTCAGTCCTCTGGCTATGAAAGAAGTATCTCGAATTCTGGTTTGGGCGGAATCCAGCTCCTGTCTAATCTCTTGCGGTTCTTATCCCAGGTATAGACAATTGGGAAGCGGATTATCTCAGTCGCCTAAACGTTACATCCGGCGAATGGTCTCTTCACCCAGAGGTATTTCGTGCAGATTGTTCAAATGTGGGGACTTCCAGAAATAGATCTGATGGCCTCTCATCTAAACAAGAAACTTCCCAGTATCTGTCCCAGATCCAGGGATCCTCAAGCGGAAGCAGTGGATCATTGTCACTTCCTTGGAAGTATCATCCTGCCTATATCTTCCGCCTCTAGTTCTTCTTCCAAGAGTAATCTCCAAGATTCTGAAGGAATGCTCGTTTGTTCTGGCTGGGTAGCTCCGGCATGGCCTCACAGGTTTGGTATGCGGATCTTGTCCGGATGGCCTCTTGCCATCCTGGACTCTTCCGCTACGACCAACCTTCTGTCGCAAGGTCCTTTTTTTCCATCAGGATCTCAAATCCTTAAATTTAAAGGTATGGAGATTGACGCTTGATTCTTAGTCAAAGAGGTTTCTCTGACTCTGTGATTAATACTATGTTACAGGCTCGTAAATCTGTATCCAGAGAGATATATTATAGAGTCTGGAAGACTTATATTTCTTGGTGTCTTTCTCATCTTTTTTCTTGGCATTCTTTTAGAATTCCAAGAATTTTACAGTTTCTTCAGGATGGTTTAGATAAAGGTTTGTCCGCAAGTTCCTTGAAAGGACAAATCTCTGCTCTTTATGTTCTTTTTCACAGAAAGATTGCTAATCTTCCTGATATTCATTGTTTTGTACAAGCTTTGGTTCGTATAAAACCTGTCATTCAGTCAATTTCTCCTCCTTGGAGTTTGAATTTGGTTCTGGCAGCTCTTCAAGCTCCTCCCTTTGAACCTATGCATTCATTGGACATTAAATTACTTTCTTGGAAAGTTTTGTTCCTTTTGGCCATCTCTTCTGCCAGAAGAGTTTCTGAATTATCTGCTCTTTCTTGTGAGTCTCCTTTTCTGATTTTTCATCAGGATAAGGCGGTGTTGCGAACTTCTTTTGAATTTTTACCTAAAGTTGTGAATTCCAACAACATTAGTAGAGAAATTGGTGGTTCCTCATTATGTCCTAATCCTAAGAATTCTAAGGAGAAATCATTGCATTCTGTGGATTTTGTTAGAGCTTGAAATATTATGTTGAAGCTACTAATCTTCCGAAAGACTTCTAGTCGATTTGTTATCTTTTCCGGTTCTAGGAAAGGCCAGAAAGCTTCTGCCATTTCTTGGCATCTGGGTTGAAATCTTTAATTCATCTGGCCTATGTTGAGTCGGGGTAAAACTCCGCCTCAGAGGATTACAGCTCATTCTACCAGGTCAGTTTCTACTTCTGGGCGTTAGGAATGAACTTCGTTGATCAGATTTGCAAAGCAGCATCTTGGTCCTCTTTGCATACTTTACCAAAGTCTACCATTTTGATGTATTTTCTTCTTCTGAAGCAGTTTTTTTGGTAGAAAATGTACTTCAGGCAGCGTTTTCAGGTTGAATCTTCTGCTATATTTTTTCATTAACCTTTATTTTGGGTGTGGATTATTTTCAGCAGGAATTGGCTGTCTTTATTTTATCCCTCCCTCTCTAGTGACTCTTGTGTGGAAAGATCCACATCTTGGGTAGTCATTATCCCATACGTCACTAGCTCATGGACTCTTGCTAATAATATGAAAGAAAACATAATTTATGTAAGAACTTACCTGATAAATTCATTTCTTTCATATTAGCAAGAGTCCATGAGGCCCGCCCTTTTTTGTGGTGGTTATGATTTTTTTGTATAAAGCACAATTATTCCAATTCCTTATTTTATATGCTTTCGCACTTTTTTCTTATCACCCCACTTCTTGGCTATTCGTTAAACTGAATTGTGGGTGTGGTGAGGGGTGTATTTATAGGCATTTTAAGGTTTGGGAAACTTTGCCCCTCCTGGTAGGAATGTATATCCCATACGTCACTAGCTCATGGACTCTTGCTAATATGAAAGAAATTAATTTATCAGGTAAGTTCTTACATAAATTATGTTTTTTGGCGCTAAAAAAATATGGGCGTCACTATTGTCTCCACATTATTTAAGTCTCATTATTTATTGCTTCTGGTTGCTAGAAGCTTGTTCTCTGGCATTTTTTCCCATTCCTGAAACTGTCATTTAAGGAATTTGATCAATTTTGCTTTATATGTTGTTTTTTTCTATTACATATTGCAAGATGTCCCACGTTGAAACTGAGTCAGAAGATACTTCTGGAAAATCGCTGCCTGGTGCTGGAGCTACCAAAGCTAAGTGTATCTGCTGTAAACTTATGGTATCTGTTCCTCCAGCTGTTGTTTGTACTGATTGTCATGACAAACTTGTTAATGCAGATATTTCCTTTAGTACTGTTACATTACCTGTTGCTGTTCCGTCAACATCTAATACTCAGAGTGTTCCTGATAACATAAGAGATTTTGTTTCTAAATCCATTAAGAAGGCTATGTCTGTTATTCCTCCTTCTAGTAAACGTAAAAAGTCTTTTAAAACTTCTCATTTTTCAGATGAATTTTTAAATGAACATCATCATTCTGATTCTGATAATGATTCTTCTGGTTCAGAGGATTCTGTCTCAGAGGTTGATGCTGATAAATCTTCATATTTATTTAAAATGGAATTTATTCGTTCTTTACTTAAAGAAGTCCTAATTGCATTAGAAATTGAGGATTCTGGTCCTCTTGATACTAAATCTAAACGTTTAGATAAGGTTTTTAAATCTCCTGTAGTTATTCCAGAAGTTTTTCCTGTCCCTGGTGCTATTTCTGAAGTAATTTCCAGGGAATGGAATAATTTGGGTAATTCATTTACTCCTTCTAAACGTTTTAAGCAATTATATCCTGTGCCATCTGACAGATTAGAGTTTTGGGACAAAATCCCTAAGGTTGATGGGGCTGTCTCTACTCTTGCTAAGCGTACTACTATTCCTACAGCAGATGGTACTTCCTTTAAGGATCCTTTAGATAGGAAAATTGAATCCTTTCTAAGAAAAGCTTACTTGTGTTCAGGTAATTTTCTTAGACCTGCTATATCTTTAGCGGATGTTGCTGCAGCTTCAACTTTTTGGTTAGAAGCTTTAGCGCAACAAGTAACAGATCATCATTCTCATAGCATTATTATTCTTCTTCAACATGCTAATAATTTTATTTGTGATGCCATCTTTGATATCATTAGAGTTGATGTCAGGTATATGTCTCTAGCTATTTTAGCTAGAAGAGCTTTATGGCTTAAAACTTGGAATGCTGATATGTCTTCTAAGTCTACTCTGCTTTCCCTTTCTTTCCAGGGTAATACATTATTTGGTTCTCAGTTGGATTCTATTATCTCAACTGTTACTGGAGGGAAAGGAACTTTTTTACCACAGGATAAAAAATCTAAAGGTAAATTTAGGTCTAATAATCGTTTTCGTTCCTTTCGTCACAACAAGGAACAAAAGCCTGATCCTTCATCCTCAGGAGCGGTATCAGTTTGGAAACCATCTCCAGTCTGGAATAAATCCAAGCCTTTTAGAAAATCAAAGCCAGCTCCTAAGTCCACATGAAGGTGCGGCCCTCATTCCAGCTCAGCTGGTAGGGGGCAGATTACATTTTTTCAAAGAAATTTGGATCAATTCCGTTCACAATCTTTGGATTCAGAACATTGTTTCAGAAGGGTACAGAATTGGCTTCAAGATAAGGCCTCCTGCAAAGAGATTTTTTCTTTCCCGTGTCCCAGTAAACCCAGCGAAGGCTCAAGCATTTCTGAAATGTGTTTCAGATCTAGAGTTGGCTGGAGTAATTATGCCAGTTCCAGTTCTGGAACAGGGGCTGGGGTTTTATTCAAATCTCTTCATTGTTCCAAAGAAGGAGAATTCCTTCAGACCAGTTCTGGATCTAAAAATATTGAATCGTTATGTAAGGATACCAACATTCAAAATGGTAACTGTAAGGACTATCCTGCCTTTTGTTCAGCAAGGGCATTATATGTCTACAATAGATTTACAGGATGCATATCTGCATATTCCGATTCATCCAGATCACTTTCAGTTTCTGAGATTCTCTTTCCTAGACAAGCATTACCAGTTTGTGGCTCTGCCGTTTGGCCTAGCAACAGCTCCAAGAATTTTTACAAAGGTTCTCGGTGCCCTTCTGTCTGTAATCAGAGAACAGGGTATTGTGGTATTTCCTTATTTGGACGATATCTTGGTACTTGCTCAGTCTTCACATTTAGCAGAATCTCATATGAATCGACTTGTGTTGTTTCTTCAAGATCATGGTTGGAGGATCAATTTACCAAAAAGTTCATTGATTCCTCAGACAAGGGTAACCTTTTTAGGTTTCCAGATAGATTCAGTGTCCATGACTCTATCTTTGACAGACAAGAGACGTCTAAAATTGATCTCAGCTTGTCGAAACCTTCAGTCTCAATCATTCCCTTCGGTAGCCTTATGCATGGAAATTCTAGGTCTTATGACTGCTGCATCGGACGCGATCCCCTTTGCTCGTTTTCACATGCGACCTCTTCAGCTCTGTATGCTGAACCAGTGGTGCAGGGATTACACAAAGATATCTCAATTAATATCTTTAAAACCGATTGTACGACACTCTCTGACGTGGTGGACAGATCACCATCGTTTATGTTCAGGGGGCTTCTTTTGTTCTTCCGACCTGGACTGTAATTTCAACAGATGCAATTCTTACAGGTTGGGGAGCTGTGTGGGGGGTCTCTGACAGCACAAGGGGTTGGGGGAATCTCAGGAGGTGAGAATTACCGATCAATATTTTGGAGACTCCGTGCAATTTTCAGAGCTCTTCAGTCTTAGGCCTCTTCTAAAGAGAGAATCGTTCATTTGTTTTCAGACAGACAATGTCACAACTGTGGCATACATCAATCATCAAGGAGGGACTCACAGTCCGCTGGCTATGAAAGAAGTATCTCGAATTCTGGTATGGGCGGAATCCAGCTTCCTGTCTAGTTTCTGCGGTTCATAGTCCCAGATATAGACAATTGGGAAGCGGATATCTCAGTCCGCCAAACGTTACAGCCGGGCGAATGGTCTCTTCACCCAGAGGTTTTCTTCAGATTGTTCAAATGTGGGGACTTCCAGAAATAGATCTGATGGCCTCTCATCTAAACAAGAAACTTCCCAGGTATCTGTCCAGATCCAGGGATCCTCAAGCGGAAGCAGTGGATGCATTGTCACTTCCTTGGAAGTATCATCCTGCTATATCTTTCCGCCTCTAGTTCTTCTTCCAAGAGTAATCTCCAAGATTCTGAAGGAATGCTCGTTTGTTCTGCTGGTAGCTCCAGCATGGCCTCACAGGTTTTGGTATGCGGATCTTGTCCGGATGGCCTCTTGCCAATCGTGGACTCTTCCGTTAAGACCAGACCTTCTGTCGCAAGGTCCTTTTTTCCATCAGGATCTCAATCCTTAAATTTAAAGGTATGGAGATTGAACGCTTGATTCTTAGTCAAAGAGGTTTCTCTGACTCTGTGATTAATACTATGTTACAGGCTCGTAAATCTGTATCTAGGGAGATATTTATAGAGTCTGGAAGACTTATATTTCTTTGTGTCTTTCTCATCATTTTTCCTGGCATTCTTTTAGAATTCCGAGAATTTTACAGTTTCTTCAGGATGGTTTGGATAAAGGTTTGTCTGCAAGTTCCTTGAAAGGACAAATCTCTGCTCTTTCTGTTCTTTTTACAGAAAGATTGCTAATCTTCCTGATATTCATTGTTTTGTACAAGCTTTGGGTTCGTATAAAACCTGTCATTAAGTCAATTTCTCCTCCGTGGAGTCGTAATTTGGTTCTGAGGACTTTACAAGCTCCTCCGTTTGTACCTATGAATTCTCTAGATATTAAATTTACTTTCTTGCAAAGTTCTGTTCCTTTTGGCCATCTCTTCTGCTAGAAGAGTTTCTGAGTTATCTGCTCTTTCTTGTGAATCTCCTTTTCTGATTTTTCACCAGGATAAGGCGGTGTTGCGAACTTCTTTTCAATTTTTACCTAAGGTTGTGAATTCCAACAACATAGTAGAGAAATTATGGGTTCCTTCATTATGTCCTAATCCTAAGAATTCTGAGGGAGAAATCATTGCATTCTTTGGATGTAGTTAGAGCTTTGAAATATTATGTGATAGCTACTAGAAGTTCCGAAAGACTTCTAGTCTATCTTTTCCGGTTCTTAGGAAAGGTCAGAAGGGCCTCTGCCATTCTTTGGCATCTTGTTGAATCTTTAATTCATCATGCTTTGTCGAGTCGGGTAAAACTCCGCCTCAAAGGATTACAGCTCATTCTACTAGTCATTTTCTACTTCCTGGGCGTTAAGGAATGAAGCTTCGGTTGATCAGATTTGCAAAGCAGCACTTGGTCTTCTTTGCATACTTTTACTAAATTCTACCATTTTGTTGTGTTTTCTTCTTCTGAAGCTGTTTTTGGTAGAAAAGTACTTCAGGCAGCTGTTTCAGTTGAATCTTCTGCTTATAATTTCTGTTTTTTTCATTATAAAATTTAAACTTTATTTGTGGTGTGATTATTTTTCAGCGGAATTGGCTGTCTTTATTTATCCCTCCCTCTCTAGTGACTCTTGCGTGGAAAGATCCACATCTTGGGGTAGTCATTATCCCATACAGTCACTAGCTCATGGACTCTTGCTAATTACATGAAAGAAAACATAATTATGGAAGAGAACTTACCTGATAAATTTATTTCTTTCATATTAGCAAGAGTCCATGAGGCCCGCCCTTTTTTGTGTGGTTATGATTGATTTTTTTTTTGATATAGCACAATTTTTCCAATTCCTTATTTTTTATGCTTTCGCACTTTTCTCTCAACATAGGTGTGTCCGTCCAACGGCGTCATCCTTACTTTGGGATATTCTCTACCCCAACAGGAAAATGGCAAAGAGCCCAGCAAAGCTGGCACATGATCCTCCTAGGCTCCGCCTACCCCAGTCATTCTCTTGCCGTTTTGAGTACAGGCAACATCTCCACGAGATGGCTTAGAGTTTTTTAGTGTTTAACTGAAGTTTTTATTATTCAATCAAGAGTTTGTTATTTTGAAATAGTGCTGGTATGTACTAATTTATCAGAAACAGAAAAGGAGATGAAGATTTCTGTTTGTATGAGGAAAATGATTTAGCAACCGTCACTAAAATCCAGGGCTGTTCCACACAGGTCGTTGAGAGCAATTAACTTCAGTTGGGGGAACAGTGAGCAGTCTCTTGCTGCTTGAGGTATGACACATTCTAACAAGACGATGTAATGCTGGAAGCTGTCATTTTCCCTCTGGGATCCGGTAAGCCATGTTATTACGATTGTAAATAAGGGCTTCAAAAAGGGCTTATTAAGACTGTAGACTTTTTTTTGGGGCTAAATCGATTGATTATTAACACATATTTAGCCTTGAGGAATCATTTTATCTGGGTATTTTGATATAATAATATCGCAGGCACTGTTTTAGACACCTTATTCTTTGAGGGGCTTTCCCAAAGCATAGCCGAGCCTCATTTTCGGCGCCGGTGTTGCGCACTTGTTTTTGAGAGGCATGGCATGCAGTCGCATGTGAGAGGAGCTCTGATACTTAGAAAAGACTTTCTGAAGGCGTCATTTGGTATCGGATTCCCCTTGGGGGCTTGGTTGGGTCTCAGCAAAGGCAGATACCAGGGACTGTAAGGGGTTAAAGTTCAAAACGGCTCCGTTCCGTTATTTTAAGGGTTAAAGCTTCCAAATTTGGTGTGCAATACTTGTTAAGGCTTTAAGACACTGTGGTGAAAATTTGGTGAATTTTGAACAATTCCTTCATGTTTTTTCGCATTTGCAGTAATAAAGTGTGTTCAGTTAAAATTTAAAGTGACAGGAAACGGTTTTATTTTAAAACGTTTTTTGTACTTGTTATCAAGTTTATGCCTGTTTAACATGTCTGAACTACCAGATAGACTGTGTTCTGAATGTGGGGAAGCAGAATTCCTATTCATGTTAAATAAATGTGATTGATGTGACAATGACAATGCTGCCCAAGATGAGTCCTCAAGTGAGGGGGAGTAAGCAATGGTACTGCATCATTCCCTCCTTCGTCTACACGAGTCTTGCCCACTCAGGAGGCCCCTAGTACATCTAGCGCGCCAATACTCCTTACTATGCAACATTAACGGCTGTAATGGATAATTCTGTCAAAAACATTTAGCCAAAATGAACACTTATCAGCGTAAGCGCCGACTGCTCTGTTTTAGATACTGGAAGAGCATGACGACGCTGATATTAATATTTTCTGAAGGGCCCCTAACTCAGTACTGATGGGGCCAGGGAGTTTTTGTCTGAGGGAGAAATTACTGATTCAGGGAACATTTCTCAACAAGCTGAACCTGATGTGAGTTTGCATTTAAATTTAAGTTGGAACATCTCCGCAGTCTGCATAGGAGGTATTATCCACTCTGGATGATTGTGACAAGTTGGTCATCCCAGAGAAACTATGTAAAATGGACAAGTTCCTAGAGGTGCCGGGGCTCCCAGAAGCTTTTCCTATACCCAAGCGGGTGGCGGACATTGTTAATAAAGTAATGGGAAAAGGCCCGGTATTCCTTTCGTCCCTCCCCCCATATTTAAAAAATTGTTTCCTATGGTCGACCCCAGAAAGGACTTATGGCAGACAGTCCCCAAGGTCGAGGGAGCGGTTTCCACTTTAAACAAACGCACCACTATACCCATAGAGGATAGTTGTGCTTTTCAAAGATCCTATGGATAAAAAATTAGAAGGTTTGCTTAAAAGATGTTTTGTTCGATCAGTGTTACCTTCTACAACCAATTTCATGCATTGTCCCCTGTCGCTACAGCCGCATGTTTCTGGTTCGATGAGCTGATAAAGGCGGTCGACAGTGATTCTCCTCCTTTTGAGGAGATGATGGACAGAATCAATGCTCTCAAAATTGGCTAATTCTTTCACCCTAGACGCCACTTTGCAATTGGCTAGGTTAGCGGCTAAGAATTCTGGGTTTGCTATTGTGGCGCGCAGAGCGCTTTGTTGAAAATCTTGGTCGGTCTGATGCTCTTCCAAGAACAATTACTTAACATTCCTTTCAAGGGGAAAACGCTGTTTGGGCCCTGACTTGAAAGAGATTATCTCGGATAGTCACTGGGGGTAAGGGCCAACGCCCTTCCACAGGATCGGCCTTTCAAGGCAAAAAATAAACCTATATTTTCGTCCCTTCGTAGAAACGGACCAGCCCAAAGGTGCTACGTCCTCTAAGCAAGAGGGTAATACTTCTCAAGCCAACCAGCTTGGAGACCAATGCAAGGCTGGAACAAGGGAAAGCAGGCCAAGAAACCTGCCACTGCGCTACCAGAGACAGCATGAAATGTTGGCCCCCGATCCGGGACCGGTTCTGGTGGGGGGGTCAGACCTCGCCTCTCTCAGTCGCCAGGCTGGTGCAGAGAGATGTTACTGGATCCTTGGGGCGCTAGAAATAGTCTCCCATGGTTATCTTCTGGAATTCAAGGGACTTCCCCCAAGGGGGAGGTTCCACAGGTCTCAGTTGTCTTCAGACCACATAAAAAGACAGGCAGTCTTACATTGTGTAGAAGACCTGTTAAAAATGGAGTGATTCATCCCGTTCCCATTAAGAGAACAAGGGATGGGGGTTCTACTCCAATCTGTTTATAGTTCCCAAAAAAGAGGGAACGTTCAGACCAATCTTAGATCTCAAGATCTTAAACAAGTTTCTCAAGTTCCATCGTTCAAGATGGAAACCATTCGAACTATTCTTCCTTCCATCCAGGAAGGTCAATTCATGACCACGGTGGATTTAAAGGATGCGTATCTACATATTCCTATCCACAAGGAACATCATCGGTTCCTGAGGTTCGCATTCCTGGTCAAACATTACCAGTTCGTGGCGCTTCCTTTCGGATTAGCCACTGCCCCAAGGATTTTCACAAAGGTACCAGGGTCCCGTCTAGCTGTGCGTAAGACCAAGGGGCATTGCTGTAGTACCTTACTTGGACGACATTCTGATTCAAGCGTCGTCCCTTCCTCAAGCAAAGGCTCACACGGACATTGTCCTGGCCTTTCTCAGATCTCACGGGATGGAAAGTGAACGTGGAAAAGAGTTCTCTATCTCCGTCAACAAGGGTTCCCTTCTTGGAACAATAATAGACTCCTTAGAAATGAGATTTTTTCTGACAGAGGCCAGAAAAAACAAAACTTCTAGTCTCTTGTCGGATACTTCATTCCGTTCCTCTTCCTTCCATAGCTCAGTGCATGGAAGTGATCGGTTGATGGTAGCGGCTATGGACATAGTTCCTTTGGCACGCATTCATCTAAGACCATTACAACTGTGCATGCTCAGTCAGTGGAATGGGGACTATACAGACTTGTCTCCGAAGATACAAGTAAATCAGAGACCAGAGACTCGACTCCGTTGGGTGGCTGTCCCTGGACAACCTGTCACGAGGGATGACATTCCGCAGACCAGAGTGGGTCATGTCACGACCGACGCCAGTCTGATGGGCTGGGGCGCGGTCTGGGGATCCCTGAAAGCTCAGGGTCTTTGGTCTCGGGAAGAATCTCTTCTACCGATAAATATTCTGGAACTGAGAGCGATATTCAATGCTCTCAAGGCTTGGCCTCAGCTAGCGAGGGCCAAGTTCATACGGTTTTTCAATCAGACAACATGACTACTGTTGCGTACATCAACCATCAGGGGGGAAGAAGGAGTTCCCTGGCGATGGAAGAAGTGACCAAAATCATTCTATGGGCCGGAGTCTCACTCCTGCCACCTGTCTGCTATCCACATCCCAGGAGTGGAAAATTGGGGAAGAGGATTTTCTGAGTCGTCAGACATTGCATCCGGGGGAGTGGAACTCCATCCGGAAATCTTTGCCCAAGTCACTCAGCTGTGGGTGCATTCCAGACATGGATCTGATGGCCTCTCGTCAGAACTTCAAAGTTCCTTGCTACGGGTCCAGATCCAGGGATCCCAAGGCGGCTCTAGTGGATGCACTAGTAGCACCTTGGACTTTCAAACTAGCTTAGGTGTTCCCGCCGTTTCCTCTCATCCCCAGGCTGGTAGCCAGGATCAATCAGGAGAGGGGCGTCGGTGTTCTTGATAGCTCCTGCGTGGCCACGCAGGACTTGGTACGCAGATTCTGGTGAATATGTCATCGGCTCCTCCTTGGAAGCTACCTTGAGACGAGACCTTCTTGTTCAGGGTCCGTTCGAACATCCGAATCTGGTTTCACTCCAGCTGACTGCTTGGAGATTGAACGCTTGATCTTATCGAAGCGAGGATTCTCAGATTCTGTTATCGATACTCTTGTTTCAGGCCAGAAAGCCTGTAACTAGAAAGAGTTACCACAAAATTGGAAAAAATATATCTGTTGGTGTGAATCTAAAGGATTCCCTTGGGACAAGGTTAAGATTCCTAGGATTCTTATCCTTCCTTCAAGAAGGATTGGAAAAAGGATTATCTGCAAGTTCCCTGAAGGGACAGATTTCTGCCTTGTCTGTGTTACTTCACAAAAAGCTGGCCGCTGTGCCAGATGGTCAAGCCTTGATCAGGCTCTGGGTTAGAATTAAGCCTGTTTACAAACCTTTGACTCCTCCTTGGAGTCTCAATTTAGTTCTTCAGTTCTTCAGGGGGGTTCCGTTTGAAACCCTTGCATTCCGTTGATTATTAAGTTATTATCTTGGAAAGTTTTGTTTTTAGTTGCAATTCTTCTGCTAGAAGAGTTTCAGAATATCTGCTCTGCATTGTTCTCCTCCTTATCTGGTGTTCCATGCAGATAAGGTGGTTTTACGTACTAAACCTGGTTTTCCTTCCAAAAGTTGTTTCTAACAAAAACATTAACCAGGGAGATTAATCGTACCTTCTCTGTGTCCGAAACCAGTTTCAAAGAAGGGAACGTTTGTTGCACAATTTGGATGTTGTTCGCGCTCTAAAATTCTATTTAGATGCTCCAAAGGATTTTAGACAAACATCTTCCTTGTTTTGTTGTTTATTCCGGTAAAAGGAGAGGTCAAAAAGCAACTTCTACCTCTCTCTCTTTTTGGATTAAAAGCATCATCAGATTGGCTTACGAGACTGCCGGACGGCAGCCTCCCGAAAGAATCACAGCTCATTCCACTAGGGCTGTGGCTTCCACATGGGCCTTCAAGAACGAGGCTTCTGTTGATCAGATATGTAGGGCAGCGACTTGGTCTTCACTGCACACTTTTACCAAATTTTACAAGTTTGATACTTTTGCTTCTTCTGAGGCTATTTTTGGAGAAAGGTTTTGGCAAGCCCGTGGTGCCTTCCATTTAGGTGACCTGATTTGCTCCTCCCTTCATCCGTGTCCTAAAGCTTTGGTATTGGTTCCCACAAGTAAGGATGACGCCGTGGACCGGACACACCTATGTTGGAGAAAACAGAATTTATGTTTACCTGATAAATTACTTTCTCCAACGGGGTGTCCGGTCCACGGCCCGCCCTGGTTTTTTTAATCAGGTCTGATAATTTATTTTCTTTAACTACAGTCACCACGGTACCATATGGTTTCTCCTATGCAAATATTCCTCCTTAACGTCGGTCGAATGACTGGGGGTAGGCGGAGCCTAGGAGGGGATCATGTGACCAGCTTTGCTGGGTCTCTTTGGCCATTTCCTGTTGGGGAAGAGAATATCCCACAAGTAAGGATGACGCCGTGGACCGGACACACCGTTGGAGAAAGTAATTTATCAGGTAAACATAAATTCTGTTTTTCTTATCACCCCACTTCTTGGCTATTCGTTAAACTGATT
Organism: Bombina bombina; assembly: GCF_027579735.1. Taxonomy (NCBI): domain Eukaryota; kingdom Metazoa; phylum Chordata; class Amphibia; order Anura; family Bombinatoridae; genus Bombina; species Bombina bombina. The sequence continues at coordinate 1,238,658,061 of NC_069499.1, forward strand.
TGTGGGTGTGGTGAGGGGTGTATTTGTAGGCATTTTGAGGTTTGGGAAACTTTGCCGCTCCTGGTAGGAATGTATATCCCATACGTCACTAGCTCATGGGCTCTTGCTAATATGAAAGAAATGAATTTATCAGGTAAGTTCTTACATAAATTATGTTATTTATTTACCCCACATATACCTTGACAAAAGAGTTGCGGTTGTAACAGCTAATATATCCAGTTCATTTTGTATGTATCAAACACTGCGCTGGTGAGAGTACACAATCAGTAATTATCAGCTGTCCGCTTTTACATAACAAAGTGGATACACCGATACCGGAGATCCGTTGATAAGCACCTTCTGTATTAATTTGTTACTCCCAGCTGCTAGTATAAACACATATTTGATTGCCCAGTGCTGCTGCTGAATCAGAGACTATTAATATTGAAATCACTGCTTTATAAGCTCGCTATTCAGTTTGATCAGATAATTGTAAGGGCAACATTCATTATATTTAGATACCTTACGGATATTTTACAGTGCACGAATGACAGCACATAATACATAATTTATTCGCTGATACACTATGTGAACACAGACAACTCTGAACACTGCGGCTTCAAATACCAATTGTGGTGGAATTATTTTATTTAATTTAACATAAATGAATAGTCACAAACATCTATTCATAATAAGCAAGCTGCATAAAGTCATCTAAACTAGGTGCATAAACTGTCACCTTTTAATAACGAACCATTACCGGTGTAATCTATTAGTAACTATATACGCTAGGACCATAGCTTAGATTAGTATAATCTATTGAAATACTGCTGACCAATGCAGTATCAGTTCTTAAGAAACTGAACCATTAATTACTTCTTACTTAAACTGTAACCGGTACTCAGATTATCAGGTGGATTATTTGGGGTTTCTAATCACATTCAGCAGTACTCGTGTGGACCAACACGATTTTCAGAGTATTACATACCGAACCCCACTATATTTCTCCTAAGACATTTATAGTCTGACGAGAATTATGCATAACATCCGAGTACTGCGCTAACTATACCTTTATTAAATTTGATAAGGAACTAACAGCGTTTGTTATTATCATCAGTGACAATAAACACACCCAGGTACTCTTGGTCAAGATTCCTTAATGTCACTTGGTTATCACGCTTATTAAATGCAAGTTGGGCAGTATCCACCTCATATATATATCTGACCCTCCGTTTGAGATTCTTTAACTTTACGCTTTCCAATATTAGTGATTATCCATTCGCGTTACTCTCTCACTCGCCAAGCCTACACCTGCCATATATTGGTCTGATTAAACTTTAACTTTCAAGTGAATATAGCCACCTTCTGATACTTGACCAAAGGCAGGTAGTCAATTTTGGTGATAACCTTATGTAGTAGTATTGCCCGTGGGTACTATTGTTGATCAAGATATTGTCACGCTAAGTTTAGTAAACTACAGTCGGTGCTTAAGTGTGTTTTTAACTTTGATTTTTCCTATTTTATCTTTTGACCCCAATAAAAGTTATATTTTAACCCAAGTCAATTTCTTGTCTCCCCATTCTCAATCCTTGATTACATTTGTGACTTTATTATACCAATATTGTTTACATTTGACCTGGGAGTTCTTACAAAGTGTATCCTTTTTTCTTAGTTTAGTAATAAAGTTTATACACATAGCACCCACACCTAGCCATACTAGTCGGCTATATAAACAAAAGGCCATACCAGTTGGCTATATACCGGTAAATAAAAGGCAGGTCTTTTACACACAAGTAGTGCCATTGGTAACCTCTCCAATTTATCAGGGAAACAAAGCATGACTGTCTGCTACACAAGAGGGAGAGATGCCGGTGTCAGTCCTGCACCACTCTTATTCCATGGAGCAATGTCTGGTTACATTACTGTTTTCTAAATCTATAATAAATCAGATAGGACAGAACTTGATTGGACTAAGGACCGATGATTCTCCTGCCATGTCTAATTTTATATATATATATATATATATAGGTATAGAACACTGATATATAGATATGCTATACAATTAAATATATTGATGCACCGATATGCAAATGCTGGACCAAAATCTAAAATTTTGTATGCACTTTGAAAAAAACAGTTTTTTGGGGTTTTTTTGTATAACTATTAGACTTTTTAATTAATTTCATGAATTTAAAAGAATCTAAATTGAATAACTACAAGCCAATAAAATAACCACTCTTTTATTGAAAGTAACACATCTGACATTTTTTCCAATTATCCAGTTTTAGTCCTAGAAAACTTTTATGTGCAAAACAGCAAGTCAAGTAATGAACTCAAACAGCAGCTGTAGGCCAGCATCAAATTTGAAATATACTACACAATTTTACTGAAAAAAATGGGCAAAAAACCTAAATAACTGATAATGCCATTTTTCTCTGAAAAATTTCTGTGGCTGAAATTTCAGTGCATCCATAATTAAATACCAATTGTTTATAGATGTTTGTACCAATGTGAACAAAACATTTATATTGTCTGTAACATAACCTTATTAGATTAACCCCTTTGCTACCAGGAATTTCCAAAAAATTGGAGCATTGATTTTTTTATTTACCTGTCAACTATATATTTAAAGAGACATAATACTCATATGCTAAATAACTTGAAACTGATGACAGGAAAATATCACCTGAACATCTCTATGTAAAAAAGGAAGATATTTTACCTCACAACTTCCTCAGCAGAGTAAGTGCTGTGTAAAAATTATACTTCAGCTGCAGGTAAAAAAAAATATAATAATAATGAAGAAATGAACTGCAGCCAATCGGCATCAACAGTGCTGAGGTCATGAACTCTTACTGTGATCTCATGAGATTTGGCTTAAATCTCATGAGATTTCATAGTAAAGTTCCTTAAACTGAATAGGGAAATAACATGAGTGTGCATGAGTCTCACTCCCTTGCCTGTCCTAGGCCAGGCATACTGATTTGCTGCTTAAAGGGACACTAAACCCGATTTTTTTTCTTTCATGATTCAGATATAGCATGCAATTTTAAGCAACTTTCTAATTTACTTCTATTAATTTTTCTTTGTTCTCTTGCTATCTTTATTTGAGAAAGGCATCTAAGCTAAGGAGCCAAACAATTTTTGGTTCAGAACAGTGGACAGCACTTTTGTATTGGTTCTGTCCAATCAGCAAGGACAACCTAGGTTGCTCACCAAAAATGGGCAGGCATCTAAACTTACATTATTGCTTTTCAAATACAGATACCAAGAGAATGAAGAAAATGTGATAATAGGAGTAAATTAGAAAGTTGCTTAAAATTGCATGCCCTATCTGAATCATGAAGAAAAAAATGTCCCTTTAAAGTCCTTTACAATGGGTTTTGTGAATACTTGGGATATTTTGAGGTAAAATATTCTTTATTTTTTACATAGAGATGTTCGGGTGATATTTTCTAGTCAGCTTTTTACAGCTATGCTGCATCACTTTCAAGTGTTTCAATATTTGAGTATCATGGCCCTTAAGTAGACACCCAAGGTATTTATTTCTAGGCCTGTGGTATTTTTACAATTACTAGTGGGATATTCACTCTTGGCCAGCAGGAGGAGGCAAAGAGCACCCCAGCAAAGCTGTTAAAGGGACATAATACTCATATGCTAAATCACTTGAAACTGATGCAGTATAACTGTAAAAAGCTGACAGGAAAATATCACCTGAGCATCTCTATGTAAAAAAGGAAGATATTTTACCTCACAATCTCCTCAGCTCAGCAGAGTAAGTTCTGTGTAAAAAGTTATACTCAGCTGCTCCCAGCTGCAGGTAAACAAATTTAAAAAAATGAGAAATGAAACAGCAGCCAATCAGCATCAGCAGTGCTGAGGTCATGAACTCTTACTGTGATCTCATGAGATTTGACTTAACTCTCATGAGATTTCATAGTAAGCTTCCTTTACCTGATTGGTGAAATAATATGAGAGTGCACGATGCTAGTCCCTTCAGATGTCCCAGGACAAACACACTAAAATGCTGCTTAGAATGGGAGGTGGCTACTGAGGAACTTTTGAGGTAAAATATCTTTCTTTTTTACATAGAGATGTTAGAAAGTTGCTTAAAATTGCATGCCCTATCTGAATCATGAAAGAAAAAAATGTCCCTTTAAAGTCCTTTACAATGGGTTGTGAATACTTGGGATATTTTGAGGTAAAATATCTTTATTTTTTACATAGAGATGTTCAGGTGATATTTTCTAATCAGCTTTTTACAGCTATGCTGCATCACTTTCAAGTGTTTAAACATTTGGGTATTATGGCCCTTTAAGTGTCACTTGCCTATAACCCATAGTCATTCTCGTTGCCTCTGTCAATGGAGGAGGTGAAGTTAGGTGTCTGAAGATATTTATTCCTTTTTTTGGGTACTTTTCCTTGCAAGCAAGGATTTGGGTTTAGCTGTGTCCACGTTAATCTCTTGAGTAAGAGTAGTGGTGACTTTCAGGCAGTTAGGAAGTGGGGAGGTGGCCCTTATTTTGTTTTCCTAACATATTTGCTGCCCTTGTCATAGAAAGCCAGAGTTAGTTACTCTGTTCTCTTTTTCAACTGGTCTCTCTAAGGAGTATGTGTCCTTTCACGCCTTGTGAGGTGTCTTCCTGACGGACAGTAGACTGCAAGTAAGTGCCTTTGTCTTCTAGGTTTTGGAGACTTGCACTTCAGAAGATTATTACAGCTGCAGTATATTGGGACATCTTTGATCCTTTATACAGGATTTAATTGGGCAATGTGCAGGCACCTATTGTATGTGGAGACTAGGGGTTAATCTTCCCTTTACATATGGGATGTTTTTTCCTCTGTGGCTCTTAGTTGTGTTCAGTCGTTTAGTGATTGGCAGCAAACTTTTTATGAGGCTTGATTAGGTGATGATCAAATAATAATGGTAGTGAAGATGCTAAACATGTGAACGATAAACCTACAGTCCCCCTCGAAAACTAGTGTCCTTTAAAAGGAGAGAGGGAAGACTTACTGTGGGGCTAAGGCTAGTGTTAAGTGTGTGTTTGTCAAAAAGGTACTGTACAGATAGAAACAAGCATCCAGTCTTATAAGTGGCAATCCTTAAAGTATATTGGGGGATATAAAGGTGCACTGCGCTTCATAGATAAACACCTCCCCGCTTTTGCATATAGCAATCAGTTACCTGGCATAGCTCTGTGTGTTACATATATTGAGCACTGTGTGCCCTAGAGAAAAATATGAAGTCTCCACTTAGAATATACTTCAGCTGTGAATGTTTGTACAAAAAAGATGCAGACAAGGTTTGACTGCGGTACTCACTGCCAGCTTCCTGCTGTGTGGCTCAGGCGTCGGATGTCGGTCCTGGGCATCTCACTTCTGCTATCCAGAGTTCCTCTCTGGGTATAGCATAGCCTGTTTGCCAAACGTCTGATATTCCCTTGTTAATTCGTCCAAGCGTGCTGGTATAGAGGATGCTGCTGTCTGTGATGTCACAAGTAGGCTTACCTAATGTGACGAAGTGACCAATACACACACTCCCAGAACACTGCCAATTGGCTGCTGGCCCCCAAGCAAAATACTCCTTGCTCAAAAGATTCTTGCAAAAAAAACAGCAAAAGATATGTGTATATGTAGAATCAGAATCCAGAGCAAATGTTATTGAATTAAAATAATTTCAATGCTTTATTATCCAAATATTAAAAGCAGCAACATGGGTGATATTAGGAAAATGCGCCTAGTAAGCAAGCTTGCGCGTTTCGGACGTAGCCTTACTCATAGCTAGGTGATGGGCTTATGACTGTGGTTATTTCTGCGCTAGTCAGTTTAATGTCAGTCTGTGTAAATGAAGCTTCTGTGTACTGGGAGGTGCTTTTAAGGTCCGGTCTTACTGGCAGATCTGGGAAACGCACGCTTTTAGTTGCTGCACAGTTTCCTTTCTGCGGTCATGTTGACTTCCCGCTCATCCGTCTAAAGCCTCGGAGCGGAGTGCATCACTTTTTCTCAGCTTCTTCTAGGTCGGGTTGCAGTGCGATCGCTAAAGGAGTTCTTGTCAGTCAAATATTGGATTCCTTGAATGTTACGGTAGGGCACCTCAGACAGTAGTCATTTTATTAATCTAGTCATTCCTTAAATTTTGGGAATTTTTTTATTTTACAACTAGGACATGGAACAAGAATCTGTTTCTTTTGATAGATGCTTATGTCGTGAGGCACAAATTGTTTTGCCTATGCAATTCTGTGCTTCATGTTTAGCTAGAACTCTACAGTGTAAAGATAAATTATTGCCCTCTGAGCCTAATGTCTCCCAGGATAATGCTGTTCAGGTTATGCCCCAGCTTTCTCCTCAAACGTCCCAAGCCTCAATGGTGTCACAGTGCCCTGCAGTTCCTCTCGGCCTCCTGGAGGAATTTATTTACCAACAGATTTTGCTGCACAGATATCTTCTGCTGTATCAGCGGCTTTATCTGCTTTTCTCATGTTGAGGAAGTGCAAGAGAAAAACTCTGCTTTTTTCTGATAGTAAGGTGTCTGTCACCTTTGCTGCCGTGAAGGTTGACCTCTCTTATAAGTCTGAAGAGGATACCTCGGTAGCTTCTGAGGGTGAAATCTCAGTTTCAGACAGTATAATTTCTTTGGCTGATTCTGAAGAGGTAAAGTTCAGATTTAAGCTTGAACACCTCTGTTTACTGTTAAGAGGTATTAGCTACTTTGGACGACTCCGATGCTTCGGTCGCTGTCAACCCTAAGAAATCTAGTAAACTTAATAAGTACTATGATGTTCCTTCCTCTGTGAAAGTTTTTCCTGTCCCTGACTGTGTGTCGGAGATCATTGCACAGGAGTGGGATAAGCCAGGGATACCTTTCTCCCCATCTCCCGTTTTTAAAAAGGAGGTTTCCTGTTGCTGACTCCATTCGAGACGCATGGTGCACAGTGCCTAAGGTAGAAGGGGCTATTTCTACTTTGGCTATCCCTATTGAGGATAGCTGTTCCTTTAAGGATCCTATGGACAAAAAGCTGGAGGCTTATTTAAAGATGTATGTGCATCAGGGTCTACAATGGCAACCTGCAGTTTGTATTGCCACAGTAGCAAGTGCAGCATCTTATCGGTGCAATGCTTTGTCTGAATTGATTTTAGAAGAGACTCCTTTTAGAGGAGATCCAAGATAGGATTAAGGCCCTCAAACTTGCCAATTCGTTTATCTCTTCTGCTAGCATACAAGCCATTAGACTGGGAGCCCAAGATGTATAGCTTCACTGTTCTAGCCCGCAGGGTTCTGGTGGCTGAAATCTTGGTTAGCTGATATTACCTCCAAGTCCAAGCTCCTGTTGTTACCTTACAAGGGTAAGACCCTGTTTGGTCCCGGTCTTGCGAAATAATTTCTGAAATTTCGGGTGGAAAGGGGTCCTTTCTGCCAAAAGACAAAGAAGAATAGACCAAAGGGGCGTCAAAATTCTAATTTTTGTTCCTTTCGTAACTTAAAAGCTCAGAAGTCTTCCCCTTCCTCCAAGCCGGAGCAGTCCAAGTCTTCTTGAAGACAAATCAGACTTGGAATAAGGGAAAACAAGCAAAGAAGCCTTCATCTGAGATTAAGTCAGCATGAAGGGTTTGTCCACGGTCCGGTTCTGGATCAGGTGGGGGGACAGACTTTCCTTTTTTAAACAAGCTTGGATACGCAATGTCCCCGACCCTTGGGCTGTGGACATAGTATCTCAGGCTTACAAAATAGACTTCAAGACTTGTCCTCCCAGGGGCGGATTCCACCTTTTAAAATTATCTGCAGATCAGGTAAAAAGAGGGGCATTCTTGAACTGCTTTCAGGAACCTTTTCTCACTGGGAGTGATTGTTCCAGTTCCACTAAGGGAACGGGGTCTAGGATTCTATTCAAATCTATTTGTGGTTACCAAAAAAGAGGAAACTTTTCGACCCATTTTAGACCTAAAGTGTCTCAACAAATTTCTCAGGGTGCCGTCCTTCAAAATGGAAACCATTTGTTCCATTCTTCCTTTGGTCCAAGAGGGTCAATTTATGACGACCATAGACCTGAAGGACGCGTATCTTCATTTTCCCATCCACAAGGATCATCATAAATTCCTGAGATTCACTTTTCTAGACAAGCACTTTCAATTTGTTGCTCTTCCATTTGGCCTTGCCACAGCTCCCAGAATTTTTTCAAAGGTTCTGGGGGCTCTCTTGGCAGTTGTCAGGTCTCAGGGAATTGCAGCTGTGCCCTATTTGGATAACATCTTGGTTCAGGCGCCATTTTTTCAACTAGTAAAATCTCATACAGAGATCTTATTGTCTTTTCTATGTTACCACAGATGGAAAGTGAATCTGGAGAAGAGTTCCCTTGTTAAAGCTACAAGGATGGTTTTCTTAGGGACCATCATAGATTCCCTATCAATACAGATTTTAGTGACGGAGGTCAGAAAATCAAAAATTCTCTCCTCTTGCCTCTCTCTACAGTCTACTGTTCGACCACCAGTAGCTCAATTCATGGAGGCAATTGGTCTGATGGTCGCTTCTATGGACATCGCTCCCTTTGCTCAATTTTGTCTGAGAGCTCGGCAATTATGCATGCTCAATGGAACGGAGACCATTCGGATCTGTCTTAGAGAATAGATCTGGACCAGTTGACAACAGACTCTCTTTCATGGTGGATTTCTCAGGATCATCTGTCTCAGGGTACATGCTTCCTGAGACCCTCCTGGGTGATTGTGACCACGGACGCTAGCCTGCTAGGCTGGGGAGCCGGCTGGGACTCGCTAAAGGCTCAGGGCCTATGAACTCGAGAGGAGTCTTCTCTTCCGATAAATATCTTGGAGTTGAGAGCAATCTTCAATGCTCTGATGGCCTGGCCTCAGTTGTCTTTAGCCCAGTTTAAAAGATTCCAGTCGGACAACATCACCTCAGTGGCTTACATCAACCACCAGGGAGGAACTTGGAGTTCCTTGGCCATGAAGGAGGAGACTCAGATTATTTATTGGGCGGAAACTCACAATTGTCTTCTATCTGCCTGCCATCCACATTCCAGGAGTGGACAATTGGGAGGTGGATTTTCTAAACAGGCAGACTTTTCATGCCGGGAAGTGGGCTCTTCACCCGGAAGTGTTCTCCAGGTTAACTCTCAAGTGGGGGGTGCCGGAGTTGGATCTGATGGCGTCTCGTCAGAATGCCAAGCTTCCAAGGTACAGTTCAAGGTCAAGAGATCCTCAGGCCGCCTTGCTAGATGCTCTGGCGGTTCCTTGGGATTTCGGTCTAGCATCCCTGTTTCCTCAGTTTGTGCTCCTTCCACGAGTCATTGCTCATATCAAACAGGAGAAAGCGTCTGTAATTCTAATAGCTCTATTTAGATGTAGAACGCTGCGGAATCTGTTGGCCCTCTACAAATAACCGATAATAATAGCTCCTGCTTGGCCTCGCAGGATCTGGTTTGCAGTCCTAGTGAAGATGTCATCTCTTCCTCCTTGGAGGTTACCTCTGAGGAAGGACCTTCTAACTCAGGGTCCTTTCTTTCATCGAAATCTCGTTTCTCTGAAGCTGACTGCATGGAGTTTGAACGCTTAGTTTTGGCAAAGTGTGAGTTTTCTGAGTCAGTCATTGATACCATGCTTCAGGCTTGCAAGCCTGTTACTCATAAGAGTTACCATAAGGTATGGCTCAAATACCTATATTCGTGTGAATCAAAAGGCTACTCTTGGAGTAGAGTCAGGATTCCTAGAATTTTGTCTTTTTTCTCCAGGAAGGTCTGGAGAAAGGTTTGTCAGTCAGTTCTCTGAAAGTCTCTGAAGGTCAGATTTCTGCATTATCTATTCTTTTAAGCGTCTGGCGGATGTGCCAGATGTTCAATCCTTTTTTCAGGCCCTGGTCAGAATCAGGCCTGTGTTTAAACCTGTTGCTCCTCCTTGGAGCCTTAACCTAGTTCTTAGAGTTTTGCAGCAGGCTCCGTTTGAGCCTATGCATTCTGCAGATATTAAGTCGTTATCTTGGAAAGTTTTTTGTTTCTTTTCAATATTTCTTCTGCTCGCAGAGTTTCTGAACTATCTTCTCTGCAGTGCGATTCGTCTTATCTTATTTTTCATGTGGATAAGGCGATCTTTTGTACTAAATTGGGGTTTCTCCCTAAGGTGGTTTCGGATAGAAATATTAATCAGGAAATTGTAGTTCCTTCTCTCTGTCCTTAAGTCTTCTTCTCAAAAAGAATGTCTGTTGCAGAACTTGGATGTTGTGCATGATCTAAAATTCTACCCACAGGCTACTAAGGATTTTCGCCAGTCTTCTGCCCTGTTTGTTTGTTTTTCAGGAAATCGTAAGGGTCAGAAGGCCTTTCCCTCTGGATGAGAAGTATGATTCATTTTGCTTATGAGTTTGCTGGACAGCAGCCTCCTGAGAGAATTACGACTCATTCCACTAGTGCTGTCTCCTCTTCTTGGGCTTTCAAAAATGAACCTTCTGTAGAACAGATTTGCAAGGCGACAGCATGGTCCTCTCTGCATACTTTTTCTAAATTTTACAAATTTGATACTTTTGCCTCAGCTGAGGCTTCTTTTGGGAGAAAGGTTCTTCAAGCCGGTGGTGCCTTCTGTTTAGGTCTGCCTGTCTTGTTCTCCATCCTTGTTCATTCCGTGTCCTCTAGCTTGGGTATTGGTTCCTACTAGTAATTGGAATGATGTTGTGGACTCTCTATGTCTTAGGAAAGAAAAGAAAATGTATGTTTATCTGATAGATTTCTTTCTTTTCGGACATGGAGAATCCATGACCCATCCCTTAAAGGGACATGAAACCCACATTTTTTCTTTCATGATTTAGAAAGAGAATGCAATTTTAAACATCTTTCTAATTTACTTCTATTATCTAATTTGTTTTATTCTTTTGATATACTTTGCTGAAAAGCATATCTAGATATGCTCAGTAGCTGCTAATTGGTTGCTGCACATAGAAGCCTCATGTGATTGGCTCACCCATGTGCATTACTTTTTCTTCAAATAAGGATATCTACAAAATGAAGCAAAATAAATAATAGAAGTAAATTGTAATGTTGTTTAAATTTGTATGTTCTATCTGAATCATGAAAGAAAGATTTTGGGTTTAGTGGCCCTTTAAGATTAGACTATTTTTTACTAAACCTCAGGTTCCTCTACATCTTTGTGTTATCTTCTTTCCATCTTAATGGGAGGAGAGTCCACTGCTTCATTCATTACTTGTGGGAATTAAGAACCTGGCTACCAGGAGGAGGCAAAGACACCCCAGCCAAAGGCTTAAATACCTCCCCCCAATCCCCTCCTCCCCAAGTTATTCTTTGCTTTTCGTCACAGGAGGTTGGCAGAGAAGTGTCGGAAGGAGTCTCTTATGGAGGGTAGTACTCTTCGAAATGGGACTGGAGTTTTAAGTAATCCCTCAGTGAGAGCATGGATGAATGTTAGAGTCCGGAGACGCAGGGAGAGTCTTTCTGCAAAACCATCCCACCATTAACAGCTCCATAAGCAATCAGTGTTGACGAGTTTCGCTGCCTGCTTTTCTGCTCTCAAGTCCATGTCAGGAGCGATACTACTACCCTGTCACACTTGAAAGGTTGTGTTCCTGTTCAATGGCATAGATTCTGGTAGGATCGTTTAATTTATACACACTTGATAACGTAAGAAAACAGGGTCACAGTGTGTCTCCTTTATCTATAGAATCAAGGGTAAAACCCTCGGTAAGGGGGTTATTGAACAGGGGGTATTTGTACATGATATTGTTCATTGTGTTAATGCTGCGACGTGTTTGATGAGGCTCTGTCAGTGTGCAGTTTTCTTATTGAGAGATGTGCGCGGGCACCTTTTTTGGCACGTTTTTTCTTTAGTGCAGGGGCGTTCCTGCATGGCACTCCAGGTGACCGGGTGTGGCCTCTTTAACTTCCTCTTCTTGACCAGCGGTTGTAGGAGACGAAGCATTTTCTCTGTGGTCCGGGTCATAGGAGGTGGTGAGTGCCCCGTCCATTGATATAAAGGTGCCATTTACTATCTATCTAGTCCGCAATAAAGGTGCAAGCTATGGAGGACTCTGATATGTTAGAGTGTCAATTGTGAGGAGGTTCTGGTTGATCTGCCTGCTCCACTTTGTTCCACAGGCTTTGATAAAATTGCTATATCTAAAAAGAATAAGAGATTTAGTACAACTGAGCCGTCCACCTTTGAGGGTTCTCCGTCCTGTGAGGTGTGTTCCCTACATTCATCTCCGATTACACATGCAGCTCCCCAGGGCACTACTAATCATCCTGTGGAAGGGGCCCTTTGGCCACCAGATTTTGCTGATCAGTTACAAACGGCGGTTTCTGCGGAATTCAATGCCTTACCATGCCCTGCTAAGCGAAAGGTGAAACATAGCTATCCATCCCAGGGATCATCTACTCCGCTGGATGTCTGACAGATTATCCGCTGATGAAGACGACTCTTCAGAGGACGTTTACTCTGGGTCGGAGTCAGCGGTTTCTTGGTCTCCGTTTGTGGAGAAGCCAGATTTTAAATTTAAAATGGAGCATTTGTGCTTTCTGCTGAAAGAGGTGCTTGCTACGTTGGAGGTTCCGGAACCGAAACAACCGGAATAACCTTCGATCCCTAAGCTAGATAGGGTTTACGAGGACAGGGTAGTGCCACAGACCTTCTCGGTCCCCATTAAAATGGCTAATATTGAGAATGAATGGGAGAAACTTTGTTCATCCTTTTCTCCTTCTCCTTCTTTAAAAAAAGCTATTCCCTATTCCGGACTCATAGCTTGAGCTAAGGGGGGCCATTCCGAAGATGGATGGTGCTATCTCCATGCTCGCTAAGCGAACGACTATTTCTCTCAAAAATATTTCTTTGTTCAAGGAACCAATGGATAAAAAAATTGGAGTCCATGTTGAGAAAGATGTTTCAACTCACGGGGTTCGTCTTTCAACCGGCAGTCGCTGCGGTGGCTGGAGCGGCTACCTATTGGTGTGACGCTCTGCTATGGTTGAGATGGAGACTCCCTTTGAGGAGATAGATACAGGAACAAATTAACGCCTTAAGGGTAGCTCATTCGTTATCTGTGATGCAAATATGCAGATTATTCTCCTGAATGCTAAGACATCAGGTTTTTCCGTTCTAGTCTGTAGGGCTCTGGTTGAAATCGTGGTCAGCTGACATGACTTCCAAGTCTAGATTACTTTCCCTCCCTCCAGGCCTGGACTCTATCATATCCACGTTCACGGGTGGCAAGGGTGCTTTCCTGCTGCAGGATAAGAAGAATATGCCTATGGGGTCTACTTTTTGTCCCTTTCGTGCGGACAAGTCTCAGCACCAGCGGGCCGCGAAAACAGAGCAGTCCAAGGGATCTTGGAAACCAGCTAACTCTTGGAACAAAACCAAGCAAAACAAGAAGCTCGGCCAGACAAAATTGGCATGAAGGGGCAGCCCCCGATCTGTCTCTGGATCGCGTAGGGCGCAGACTATCTCTGTTTGCGGAGGCCTGGATAAGAGACGTTCAGGACCCTTGGGTTCTGGAGGTCATAGCACAGAGTTACAGGATAGGATTCAAGACTCATCCGCCCAGAGGCAGATTCCTTCTGTCAAACCTATCATCAAGTCTAGAGAAGAGAGAGAAGAGAGACGCCTTCCTTAGATGTGTGAGTTATTGTCCCAGTACCTCTGGCAGAAAGAGGTCTGGGGTATTATTCAAACCTTTCGTGGTCCCAAAGAAGGAGGGCACGTTTCGCCCAATTCTGGACCTAATATGTCTAAACAAGGTTCTGTCAGTCCCATCGTTCAAAATGGAGACGATCAGGTCGATTCTGCCCCTAGTTAAAGAAGGACAATTCATGACGACAATAGATTTGAAGGATGCTTACCTTCACGTGCCAATCCACAAGGAACACTTCAGGTTCCTAAGATTTGCCTTTCCGGACCAATGCTTCCAGTTTGTGGCCCTATCGTTCGGTCTGGCGACTGCCCCAAGAGTCTTTACGTAGGTCCTGGGTGCACTAATCACAGTGGCGAGAGCCAGAGGGATTGCAGTGGCTCCTTATATGGATGATATCCTGGTCCAGGCTCCATCATGCAGTTTTGCGGAGGAACACTCAAGGGTTCTTCTCTTCCTTCTTCGATCCCATGGATTGGAAGATAAACAAGGAAAAGAGTTCACTGGTTCCCAGCAACAGGGTGGAATTCCTGGGTACGATAATAGATTCCTTATCCATGAATATATTCTTGACAGACCAGAGACGTTGCAAGATTGTGTCCAGCTGTCTCGCCCTTCAAACCTCCTAAGGACATCTGTGGCCAGATGTATGGAGGTGATTGGGCTCATGGTATCCAGCATAGATGTCATTCCTTACACCAGGTTCCATCTCCAGCCTCTTCAGTTGTGCATGTTGAGACAGTGGAACAGCGATCACTCAGATCTATCCCAACAGATATCTCTGGACACACGAACGAGGGGATCCCTTTCTTGGTGGGTCCGTCCAGGACAACTTTTCTGACACCATCCTGGGAGATTGTGACCATGGATGCAAATCTATCAGGATGGGGAGCTGTTTCGGGTGCCAGAAAGGCACAGGGCAGGTGGACCCGAGAGGAGTCGAGTCTACTAACTCCTGGGGTTGTCCCGATTCATCAGGTTCCAGTCGGACAACCTTACCTCGGTGGCTTACATAAACCATCAATGGGGAACGAGAAGCTCCCTAGCCATGAGGGAAGTATCTCGGATTCTGGAATGGGCAGAGAAACACAAGTGTTCGCTCTTAGTGATCAACATTCCGGGTGTGGACATCTGGGAAGCGGATTTTCTCAGCAGACTATAGTTTCATCTAGGGGAATGGTCTCTCCGTCCCGAGGTGTTCGAGGAGATCTGCAACAGATGGGGGACACCGGAGATAGACCTCATGGCATCCAGACTCAACTGCAAGCTACCCAGATACGGGTTGAGGTCCAGGGATCCCCAGGCAGAGCTGATAGATGCCTTGGCGGTACCCTGGGAGTTCAACCTACTTTACATTTTTCCACCGTTGCCACTTCTACCTCGTGTAGTGGCCCGCATCAAGCAGGAGCAAGCTTTGGCTATTCTGATTACTCGGTCATGGCCATGGAGGACGTGGTTTACGTATCTGGTGGGGATGTCATAGTCTCCTCCATGTCACAGAGATCTGCTGGTTCAGGGTCCATTTTTTCACCAAAATCTCGATTCTCTGAGGCTGACTGCGTGGAGATTGAACACCTAGTCTTAGCCAAGAGTGGATTTTCGGAGAGAGTGATTGATGCTCTCATTCAGGCCAGGAAACCTGTCACTCGGTGCATCTATCATAAGGTGTGGAGGACCTACTTGTCCTGGTGTGAGGAACGTGGATATCCATAACACAAGGTTAGGGTATCCAGTAGGGTTGCACCGATACTGATACCAAGTATTTGCATGAGTACTTGTACTCGTGCAAATGCATCGATACTTAAACCGATACCTCCACTCCACCCATACATCATCTTGTGGCGTTTTTCAAACTGCATGTTCCCATTTCATTTAAGCTGGAGTGGAAACTTAACTAAAAATTGTTCACTTCTGTTCTGCCAATACAAATTGCTGTTATTTGTATTATTGTACGTCAGAGCAGTGCTTCAAAAGCCGCTACTATACACCTCGTTCAGGCAAACCCCTGAAGTACTGGGCAGTTAATAAACTGAGATTTCCATCTCTGGCTAAAATGGCCCAAAAATATATTTCTGCCCCATGCAGTAGTGTGAAAAGTTAAACACTGTTCAGCTTAGCGTCAAACGTCCTTACTGATAGCAGAAACAGAATTATAGCTGAACATGCAAAGATGCTTCTGTTCATTAAAAAGAACTTGTCACTAACTTTTAAAAAATATTCAAATAGCTAGATTGCCTGTTATACTGCTAGTTCTCATCTTGAACAAGTATGTTCAAAACATACTGTACTTTGAGGACTGGGAATAAAAAGCAGCCCTGGAAAAATATGAAGACCAGTCCTATTTTCTGTTGAGTCAGAAGAATTCAAATGCCCCATTTTTCTCAAAGGGGATTACTGGGACACTCCATTCCCAATATTTTTTTCCAGAATTAAATTATATTACTTTGTATTAAATACAAATGTCAGATTGATGTTATATAGGCACCATACAACCCAATAGCATCCAGTAATCACCCCTTTAAATTGTAGCTTTCCAGCCACAGCTGCTGCAGCTGTTATTTATTGTTGTCATTATTAATATATTTGATTGTAATATTTTTTATTTATAAACATGTTCTGTGAACTTTGTGACAACAAATAAAACTGTTTTATTATTTCAAAATGTCTTTTGAGTTACAGTTCATAATTATAAAGAAGCTATCTTAATTCATTAGTCTGCATTGTGCTTGGAAAACTGTCATGATATTAAAAAAGAAGTATCGGTAATTGGTATCGGTGAGTATTTGAAAAAAAGTACTTGTACTCGGTCTTAAAAAAAATGGTATCGGTGCAACCCTAGTATCCAGGATTCTGGCTTTTCTCCAGGACGGACTGGATAAGGGTCTTGCTGCCAGTTCCTTAAAGGGTCAGATTTCGGCTTTATCTGTGCTGTTAAACAAGAAGCTAGCGGAGCTTCCTGATATTCAGTCTTTTGTTCAGGCTCTTTCTAGGATCAGGCCTGTCTTTAGAAATTCTGCTCCTCCTTGGAGCTTAATCTTGGTTCTTAAGATTTTTGCAGAGGGCTCCGTTTGAGCCTATACATGCGCTTGACATAAAACTTCTTTCCTGGAAAGTCCTATTCCTATTGGCTATTGCATCGGCTTGCAGAGTTAGCGGCCTCCTTACCTTGTTTTTCATGCTGATAAGGCTGTTATTTGCACTGGGTTGGGGTTTCATCCCAAGGTTGTGTCAAATCGTAACATCAATCAAGAAATAGTAGTTCCTTCCTTGTGTCCTAACCCTTCTTCGTCAAAGGAAAGGTTGCTTCATAATTTAGATGTGGTTCGGCCCTTGAAGTTTTATCTTCAGACTACAAAGGAGTTCAGACAGACTTTGTCTTTATTTGTTGTATATTCAGAGAAGCGCAGAGGGCTTCTTCCACTTCACTGTCTTTTTGGTTGAGGAGCATTATCCATCTGGTCTATGAGACAGCTGGGCATAAGCCTCCTCAGAGGATCACGGCTCACTCAACTAGGGCTGTGGCCTCTTCTTGGGCCTTTAACTAGGGCTGTGGCCTCTTCTTGGGCCTTTAAGAACGAGGCTTCTAAGGAGCAGATTTGTAAGGCGGCGACTTTACAAATTTGATGTTTTTGCTTCGGCGGAAGCAGCTTTTGGGAGAAGGGTTCTGCAGGCTGTGGTGCCCTCAGTTTAGGGTCCGCCTCCTTTTACCCCCCCCCCCTCCGTGTTGTTTTTTTCATTCAGTGTCCTCTAGAGCTTGGGTATTTGTTCCCACAAGTAATGAATGAAGCAGTGGACTCTCCTCCCATTAAGATGGAAAACATAAATTATGCTTACCTGATTTCATTTCCATCTGTGGGAGGAGAGTCCACTGCTCCCGCCCATTTCTCCGGTGGGCGGGCCTAAATTTAATTTTATTCTTCTGGCACCATTTATACCCTGATATTTCTCCTACTGTTCCTTGTTCCCTTGGCAGAATGACTTTGGGATGAGTGGAGTGGGGGAGGTATTTAATCCTTTGGCTGGGGTGTCTTTGCCTACTCCTGGTGGCCAGGTTCTTAATTCCCACAAGTAATGAATGAAGCAGTGGACTCTCCTCCCACAGATGGAAATTAAATTATCAGGTAAGCATAATTTTTATGTTTTTTCCATTTCCCTTCAGCTGAATAACTGGGGGTTATGGGTAAGGGAAGTGACACTTAACAGCTTTGCTGGGGTGCTCTTTGCCTCCTCCTGCTGGCCAGCAGTGAATCCCACTAGTAATTGGAATGACGTTGTGGACTCTCCATGTCTGGAAAGAAAGAAATTTATCAGGTAAACATAAATTTTATTTTTTCACAAACTTTGGGTTTCTCACTGAAATTTACATACCGCTTTTGCAATCATGACACAAATGATTGTAAAAGCTTATCTGGGATCCCCTTTGTTCAGAAATAGCAGACATTAGTTTTTGGTAATTAGAACGCTGCTAATTGCAGCTGCACACCACACTTCTATTATTCCCAGCAGTGAAAGGGTTAATCAGGTAGCTTGTAAGGTTAATTTTCCAGCTGTGTAGTGATCCTCCTGGATCTCCACCCTGCCCCCCCCCCCCCAATAGCTCTCTAACCCACCATCTTTGGTACTGGTTACCAAGAGAAATAAGAAAAATTGATAATAGAAGTAAATTAGAGCATACTATTTTAAACTTTTTATCTATATCATGAAAGAGAAGAGGTTATATCCTTGAAAAAGCTGCAAAGCGAAACGATCGTTGGATTTCTCTACTCTCCTGGGCGTCTATACACTTGCGGTCACACTTGTAGGAGGAGCCACTCCCATTTGGGTTTAAGGGGATCAGTGCAGCGGTTAAATTTCTGCTGCCTGAATCCGCTGACATCCTGCAGTAGGAGTTGACTTTTGTGAGCAATATCAAGATATAAGGCTCTATTAACCTCTGTATAAGTTGCTGTGTATCGCATTTGTGACGTTTTTATTATATTTTAAATAAATATTTTTATATCATATTCATCGTGAGAGTACTGTTTACCCACCAGTATAAAGTGGGTGTGCGCATTCCCCTGAGCTTGGTCGTAAGCTCAAGTACATGTGAGGCATTTGGCCACAAACCTGATACATTGTTGATAACCATCACAGAATTACACTATGTTGCTATTTCTCTCTCGCTTCCTTTGAGAAATCTTCAAGGACAGAAAAGACACAAGAGATACAGAAGTCTGCACAAGAAAAACACATATCCTTATATGAACTTTTGTTTTGGGTTCCTTTTAGAATCATCACATTTATATTCATATGAAAGCGAAAAATGTTGGGTTTCATATCCTTTTAAAAATACTGTTAATATCTATATATTGGTTTTTAGCTTTTCTCAATTTGAAGCTGCTGAATACGAGAAATTCAAACACGAGAACCTGTGTTTTCTGTTTGATTGAAATGTCCTTGAAATTGAAAAATCTTGCAATGTGTGCTAATCGCTTTGTTCAAATGGATTTGAATAGACAGCCTTAGAAAATGAACATCTGGCTGCAATCCATGGCCTCTAGTTATCAAGCCGTCAACCGCAAATACGCTGGAATTCCACAGCGTATTTGTGGCGAGGCTGATTCGTCTTAGTTATCGATCCCTACTGCCCGGAAAAAGTAGAATATAGTGACGTAAGCTTCGATCCGCCAGACTCAGTCCGACACAGATCGATGCTTACGTCACTCCAGATGTTCGGCACAATCTGACTACTTTTGGTAGTTATCAAACTACTAGCAGGTACGCTCGCCACTATTCCGGGCCAGCGTACCTGGATTTCAATCCGCCGTCTCCAGGGAATCAATGGGAGTCTGACCATAGCGAAAGCTCATGTTCGCTGCTGTCTGATATCCCATTGATTCCTATGGGAAACATCTGCACCTAACATCCTAACATGTACCCCGAGTCTAAAGACCCCTAATCTGTCCCCCCGCAACTAAATAAATGTATTACCCCCTAAACCATCGCTCCCGGACCCCGCCGCAACCTACATTATACATATTAACCCCTAATCTGCCGCCCCCTACACTGCCGCAACTAAATAAAGTTATTCCCCCCTAAACCATCGCTCCCGGACCCCGCCGCAACCTACATTATACATATTAACCCCTAATCTGCCGCCCCCTACACTGCCGCAACTAAATAAAGTTATTCCCCCCTAAACCGCTGCCCCCGGACCCCGCCGCAACTATAATAAATATGTTAACCCCTAAACCTCCGCTCCCGGACCCCGCCGCAACCTACATTATACTTATTAACCCCTAATCTGCCGCCCCCTACACTGCCGCAACTAAATAAAGTTATTCCCCCCTAAACCGCCGCCCCTGGACCCCGCCGCCACCTAGATAATACCTATTAACCCCTATCCTGCCCCCCCTATACCGCCGCCACCTACATAATACCTATTAACCCCTATCCTGCCCCCCTATACCGCCGCCACCTACATAATACCTATTAACACCTATCCTGCCCCCCCCCATACCGCCGCCACTGATAATAAATTTATTAACCCCTATCCTGCCCCCCTACACCGCCGCCACTATAATAAAATTATTAACCCCTAAACCTAAGTCTAACACTAACCCTAACACCCCCCAACTTAAATATTAATTAAATAAATCTAAATAATATTACTTTTATTAACTAAATTAATCCTATTTAAAACTAAATACTTACCTATAAAATAAACCCTAATATAGCTACAATATAACTAATAGTTACATTGTAACTATTTTAGGATTTATTTTTATTTTACAGGCAAGTTTGTATATATTTTAACTAGGTACAATAGCTATTAAATAGATATTAACTATTTAATAGCTACCTAGTTAAAATAAAGACAAATTTACCTGTAAAATAAAAACTAACCTAAGTTACAATTACACCTAACACTACACTATCATTAAATAAATTATTCCATTTTAAAACTAAATACTTACCTGTAAAATAAACCCTAAGATAGCTACAATGTAATTAATAATTACATTGTAGCTATCTTAGGATTTATATTTATTTTACAGGCAACTTTGTATTTATTTTAACTAGGTACAATAGTTATTAAATAGTTATTAACTATTTAATAACTAACTAGCTAAAAGAAATACAAAATTACCTGTAAAATAAATCCTAACCTAAGTTACAATTAAACCTAACACTACACTATAATTAAATTATTTAAATAAATTAGCTTCCAATACCTACAATTAAATACAATTAAATAAACTAAACTAAATTACAGAAAAAAAAATATTACAAGAAGTTTAAACTAATTACACCTAATCTTAGCCCCCTAATAAAAAAAATAAAAAAAACTAATAAAAGTCCCTACCCTATTCTACATTACAAAGTAATCAGCTCTTTTACCAGCCTTAAAAGGGCTTTTTGCGGGGCATTGCCCCAAAGTAATCAACTCTTTTGCCTGTAAAAAAAAATACAACCCTCCCCCAAAATTAAAACCCACCACCCACATACCCCTACTCTAACCCACCCAAACCCCCCTTAAATAAACCTATCGTTAACCCCCTGAAGATCTCCCTACCTTGAGTCATCTTCACCCAGCTGGGCCGAAGTCTTCATCCGATGGGGCAGAAGAGGACATCCAGACCGCCAGAATTTTTCATCCAATCCGGGCAGAAGAGGACATCCGAACCAGCAGACATCTTCATCCAAGCGGCATCTTCTATCTTCATCCATCTGACGAGGAGCGGCTCCATCTTCAAGACCTCCGGCGCGGAACATCCTTCCTGCACGACGACTACCCGACGAATGGCTGGTCCTTTATATGACGTCATCCAAGATGGTGTCCCTCGAATTCCGATTGGCTGATATGATTCTATCAGCCAATCGGAATTAAGGTAGGAAAAATCTGATTGGCTGATGCTATCAGCCAATCAGATTGAAGTTCAATCCGATTGGCTCATTGGATCAGCCAATCGGATTGAACTTCAATCTGATTGGCTGATTGCATCGGATGAAGACTTCTGCCGGTCTGGATGTCCTCTTCTGCCCCATCAGATGAAGACTTCGGCCCGGCTGGGTGAAGACGACTCAAGGTAGGGAGATCTTCAGGGGGTTAGCGATAGGTTTATTTAAGGGAGGTTTGGGTAAGTTAGAGTAGGGGTATGTGGGTGGTGGGTTTTAATGTTGGGGGGGTTGTATTTTTTTTTACAGGCAAAAGAGCTGATTACTTTGGGGCAATGCCCCGCAAAAAGCCCTTTTAAGGGCTGGTAAAAGAGCCGATTACTTGGTAATGTAGAATAGGGTAGGGACTTTTATTATTTTGGGTTTTTTTTTTAATTTTATTAGGGGGCTTAGATTAGGTGTAATTAGTTTAAACTTCTTGTAATATTTTTTCTTTCATGTAATTAGCAAGAGTACATAAGCTAGTGACGTATGGGATATACATTCCTACCAGGAGGGGCAAAGTTTCCCAAACCTTAAAATGCCTATAAATACACCCCTCACCACACCCACAATTCAGTTTTACAAACTTTGCCTCCCATGGAGGTGGTGAAGTAAGTTTGTGCTAGATTCTTCGTTGATATGCGCTTCGCAGCAGGCTGGAGCCCGGTTTTCCTCTCAGTGTGCAGTGAATGTCAGAGGGATGTGAAGAGAGTATTGCCTATTTGAATTCAATGATCTCCTTCTACGGGGTCTATTTCATAGGTTCTCTGTTATCGGTCGTAAAGATTCATCTCTTACCTCCCTTTTCAGATCGACGATATACTCTTATATATACCATTACCTCTACTGATTCTCGTTTCAGTACTGGTTTGGCTTTCTACTATATGTAGATGAGTGTCCTGGGGTAAGTAAGTCTTATTTTCAGTGACACTCTAAGCTATGGTTGGGCACTTTTATATAAAGTTCTAAATATATGTGTTTAAACATTTATTTGCCTTGATTCAGGATGTTCAATATTCCTTATTTCAGACAGTCAGTTTCATTATTTGGGATAATGCATTTGAATATTACATTTTTCTTACCTTTAAAATTTGACTTTTTTTCCTGTGGGCTGTTAGGCTCGCGGGGGCTGAAAATGCTTAATTTTATTGCGTCATTCTTGGCGCGGACTTTCTTGGCGCAAAAATTTTCTTGTCATTTCCGGCGTCATACGTGTCGCCAGAAGTTTTTGCGCCAAAAAATGTCAGCGTTACCGGATGTTGCGTCATTGTTTTCTCCACAATATTTAAGTCTCATTATTTATTGCTTCTGGTTGCTAGAAGCTTGTTCATTGGCATTTTTTCCCATTCCTGAAACTGTCATTTAAGCAATTTGATCAATTTTGCTTTATATGTTGTTTTTTCTATTACATATTGCAAGATGTCTCAGATTGACCCTGAATCAGAAGCCACTTCTGGAAAAACGCTTAACTGAGTTTCAGTTCTACCAAAGCTAAGTTAATTTATTTTAAATGTTATAACTGTTTATCTTTAGCTATGGTTTGTAATAAGTTATTATGATATACTTTTACATGCAGAATCCATTAGTATTTATGCTTTATATATTGCCATTCTTACATCTTATGTACAAGAAATATTTAGAAGATTTATAAGAAATATTTTTCTGATTCTGTTTTAAAGGCTTTGTCTGACTTCGTGCCTTCTAATAAAAATTTTTAGGTCTTTTTCACTTCTTTTTTAATTATTGAAGTTTCAAATGACCAACAACATACTGATTTATCCTTCTCTGATGATGTTTTTTCTCTTTCAGAATTTTCTTCATCAGATATTGACACTAACAAATCTACTTTTTTTATTATTATTTTTATTATTAAAGTACATTTGTTCTTTGTTGAAAAGGTGTTGATTATTTTGGATATTAAGGTAACTAGTTCTTTAAGACTAGCTGACACTATTTCTGCCTATTTATTCTTCTGTGTTTTCAGAGGTTTTCTTTCCAATTCCCCATACTAGGGAATGGAATAGGCTGAGAATTTTCTTTTTTTCCTTCTTCAAAGGTTTTAAACTATATTCTTTGCCAGCAGTTAAATTCAATTTGGAGGGTTCTCCAATTTATTGGGGCTATCTCTACTCCTACTAATTATGCTTAGATGGTTGTATCTTATTTATGGAAAATTATTTAGTTTCAGGTACTTTTCTTGGTCCTGTGATTTATTTGGATATTGCAATTGCTTCATTTTTGTTCTGTTTACTTTAAGATCAAGTATCAGATTATGATTTATTTTAGCATTGTTAAGGGACAACATTTACTAGACTAGGTGCTGTTGCATTTGTCTTGTTGTTTTGCATTTATTGATTATGCAAGTCCACTGTATTGACTGTTCTTTTAAACTGGACTATCATGCTAATAATTTCATTTGTGTCTTCATTTTATTGAATATTTTCGCAAATGAGGGTTAATCTATGTCTTTAGTAGCTTTTTTAGCTAGAAGAATTTTGTGATTTTTAAAATAATCCATATTTCTTTTGTTCTAAGATAATCAATTATTTGTTTTATAATTGGATTCAATTCTTAACTGTTACTCTGGGCTTCAAGATTGAGTTCTAAGACTAAAACTTTAAGCTTATACTAGTTTGGTTGTTCTTATTAAGGAACAAATTCCTGAATTCTTTTTCCAAGTAACATGTTTATAATTGGAATTTTTTCAGTTCGAAATCAGCTCCCTAATATTGCGATGTACGTGCCGTATTCCAGCTTGGCTGGCAAGGGGCAGGTTAAGACTTTTTTGAAATGTATTTGGTTCTATTCGGTCCAAATTTCTTTGATTTTATTCCAGTAAGGCTAACACTTTCTTTAAGTGTGTTTCGGTCCTATATATTTTGGATACTGTTGAAGCATGGCTGGGCACCCATGGGGTTCAAGCGCTGCTCAGACCTGTAATCTTCTGGGGTATTTCTTCCAGTTCCATTTTTAGGAACTGGGTTTTGGAGTTTTATTCAAACTATTCTGCCTTTTTGGTCAGTGATAGCATTATTTGTTTTCATTAGATACAATAAATGCATATTTTCATTTTTCTGTTTTCATTCAGATTATTTTCTGGGGATGCGGAATCTCATATGATTTACTTTGCTCTTCAGGACATAGTTAGAGGATCTTTTTTTCAAAAGCTCTTGATTCCTCACACAAGGTTCACCTTTTTTAGGTTTCCAGATATTTGTGTCTCTGTCTTTGTCTCTATCAGACAAGGTGCAATTTTATTGTGTTCCGTTTGTCGTTACCTTTAGTCTCTATTATTTCCTTCAGTTGCTATATATGCATAGAAGTTTTAGGTCTTATGGCCACAGCATTGGATTTAATTCCCTTTGCTCATTTTCAATAGAAAGAACCTTTTCAGTCTTTTATGCTGAATTATGGTGCAGGGATTCTAGGATTTCGCATTTTTAATCTTCGAATCCTAATATTTATCTCTCTTGATTTGGTGGTTAAGATCACCATCATTTAGTTTACAGGTCTCTTCGTTTCTTTCAACCTGGACCATGATCTCTACAGATGTGAGTCTTTTTGTTTGGGAGGCTGTCTGAGGATCTCTGTCAGCACAAGGGGTTTGGAAATCTCAGGAGGCGAGATTACCATTTGATATTTTAGAACTCCGTGCTTTCTCAGAGTTTTTTTCAGTTTGTTTCTTTTTGAAGAAGAGACGTTTAATGTTTTTTTAAACAATATCACTACTATGGTGTATGTCAATCATCAGAGTAGGACTATCAGTCCTTAGGCTGTGACAGAAGTGTCTCGGATATTAGCTTGGGCTAAATCCAGTTCCTATCTAAATTCTGTGTTTTTTTCCCAGGTATAGATATTTGGGAAGCGGATTATCTCTGTTAATCAAGCTTTTCTTCTGGGAGAATGGTCTCTCTTACCCAGATATGTTTTTCATTTTCATCTGAATAAAGAACTTCCTAGGGGCCTATTAAGGTCCGGGAATCTTCAGGCGGAAGTAGTGTATGCATTGACATTTCTTTGGAATTATCTTTTTGCCTATTTTCTTTCCGCCTCTAGTTCTTCTTCCAAAATTCTTATGGAGTATTTGTTTGTTATGCTGGTAGCTCCAGCATGGCCTCTCAGGTTTTGGTATACGAATCTCATTTGGATGGCCAGTTGCCAACGTTGGACACCTCCGTTTAAACCAGACCTTTTCTTTCTCAAGGCCATTTTTTCCATCAGGATATCAAATCATTACATTTGAAGGGATGGAGATTGAACGCTTGGTTTTTAGTCATAGAGGTTTTTTCTGACTCATTGATTAATACTATGTTTCAGGATCATAAATCTGTCTCTAGAAAGATTTATATTGAGTCTGGAAGACCTACTTTTCTTGGCATTCTTTTAAAATTCATAGAATTTTATTATTTTTTCAGGTTGGTTTGGATAAGGTTTTGTCTTCAATTCTTTGTTAGGACAAATCTTTACTCTTTCTGTTCTTTTTTCACAGAAAGATTGCTAACCATCCTGATATTCATTGTGTTGTACAGGCTTTGGTCCATATCAAGCCTGTCATTAATTCAATCTCTCCTCTTTGGAGTCTCAATTTGGTGCTGAGGGCTTTACAGGCTCCTCCGTTTGAAACTATGCATTTTCTGAACGTTAAATTACTTTCTTGGAAAAGTATTGTTCCTTTTGGTTATTTCTTCTACTAGAAGAGTTTTTGAGTTATCTGCTCTTTTTTGTGAATATCCTTTTCTGATTTTTCATCAGGATAAGGCAGTGTTACTTCCTGATATTCATCATTTTTTTCAGGTTTTGATTCGTATCAAACCTGTCATTAAGCCAATTTCTCCTCTTTGGAGTCTTAATTGGGTTCTGAAGGTTTTTCAGGCTCTTCTATTTTGAGCATATGCTTGCTCTGGACATTCATTACTTTCATTGAAAGTATTGTTCTTTTTGGACATCTCTTCAGCTAGAACAATTTTTTAATTATCTCTCTGTTCTTTCTTGTGAATCTCCTTGTTCTGATTTTTCATCAGGATAAGGTGTTTTTTTGCTGTCCTCATTTCAATTTTCACCTAAGTTGTGAATTCTAACAACATTAGTGGAGGAATTATTGTCTTTTCCTTGTGTCCTAATCCTAAGAATTCTTTGGTAAGATTCTTACATTCTTTAGGATGTGGTAAGAGTTTTGAAATATTATGTTGAAGCTACTCAGATTTCAGACAGACTTCTAGTCTATTTGTTATCTTTTCTGGTTTTAGGAAGGTCAGAAGGCTTCTGCCATTTCTTTGGCATCTTGGTTAAGCTTTTGATTCATTATGCTTATTTGGAGTCGGATTATTCCCTGTCTCAGAGGATTACAGCTCATTCTACTAGGTCAGTTTCTACTTCCTGGGCTTTTTAAGAATGAAGCTTCTGTTGATCAAATTTGCAAAGCAATGACTTGGTCTTCTTTGCATACTTTCACTAAATTCTACCATTTTGATGTTTTCTTTTCTTTAGAAGCAGTTTTTGGTAGAATAGTACTTCAGGCAGCTGTTTCAGTTTGATTCTTCTGCTTATAATTTCAGTTTTTTTCATTTTTAAAATTGAAACTTTTGATTTGGGTAGTAGATTAATTTTTCAGCGGAATTGGCTGTCTTTATTTTATCCCTCCCTCTCTAGTGACTCTTGCGTGGAAGTTCCACATCTTGGGTATTTATATCCCATACGTCACTAGCTCATGGACTCTTGCTAATTACATGAAAGAAAACATAATTTATGTAAGAACTTACCTGATAAATTCATTTCTTTCATATTAGCAAGAGTCCATGAGGCCCACCCTTTTTTGTGGTGGTTATGATTTTTTTGTATAAAGCACAATTATTCAAATTCCTTATTTTTTTGATGCTTTCGCTCTTTTCTTATCACCCCACTTCTTGGCTATTCGTTAAACTGAATTGTGGGTGTGGTGAGGGGTGTATTTATAGGCATTTTAAGGTTTGGGAAACTTTGCCCCTCCTGGTAGGAATGTATATCCCATACGTCCCTAGCTCATGGACTCTTGCTAATATGAAAGAAATGAATTTATCAGGTAAGTTCTTACATGAATTATGTTTTTTTTTCTGTAATTTAGTGTTTTTTTTGTAATTTAGTTTAGTTTATTTAATTGTATTTAATTGTAGGTATTGGTAGCTAATTTATTTAAATAATTTAATTATAGTGTAGTGTTAGGTTTAATTGTAACTTAGGTTAGGATTTATTTTACAGGTGATTTTGTATTTCTTAGTTAATAACTATTTAATAACTATTCTACCTAGTTAAAATAAATACAAAGTTGCCTGTAAAATAAATATAAATCCTAAGATAGCTGCAATGTAATTATTAATTACATTGTAGCTATCTTACGGCTAGATTTAGAGTTTTGTCGGTAAGGACCCGCGTAGCTAACGCCGGCTTTTTTCTGGCCGCACCATAAAAATAACTCTGGTATTGAGAGTCCACATAAAGGCTGCGTTAGGCTCCAAAAAAGGAGCATAGAGCATATTTAACGCAGCTTCAACTCTCGATACCAGAGTTGCTTACGGACGCGGCCAGCCTCAAAAACGTGCTCGTGCACGATTCCCCCATAGGAAACAATGGGGCTGTTTGAGCTGAAAAAAAACCTAACACCTGCAAAAAAGCCGCGTTCAGCTCCTAACGCAGCCCCATTGTTTGCTATGCGGAAACACTTCCTACGTCTGCACCTAACACCCTAACATGTACCACGAGTCTAAACACCCCTAACCTTACACTTATTAACCCCTAATCTGCCGCCCCCGCTATCGCTGACCCCTGCATATTATTATTAACCCTTAATCTGCCGCTCCGTAAACCGCCGCTACTTACATTATCCCTATGTACCCCTAATCTGCTGCCCTAACATCGCCGACCCCTATATTATATTTATTAACCCCTAATCTGCCCCCCACAACGTCGCCTCCACCTGCCTACACTTATTAACCCCTAATTTGCCGACCGGACCTGAGCGCTACTATAATAAAGTTATTAACCCCTAATCCGCCTCACTAACCCTATAATAAATAGTATTAACCCCTAATCTGCCCTCCCTAACATCGCCGACACCTAACTTCAATTATTAACCCCTAATCTGCCGACTGGAGCTCACCGCTATTCTAATAAATGTATTAACCCCTAAAGCTAAGTCTAACCCTAACACTAACACCCCCCTAAGTTAAATATAATTTACATCTAAAGAAATTAATTATCTCTTATTAAATAAATTATTCCTATTTAAAGCTAAATACTTACCTGTAAAATAAACCCTAATATAGCTACACTATAAATTATAATTATATTATAGCTATTTTAGGATTAATATTTATTTTACAGGTAACTTTGTAATTATTTTAACCAGGTACAATAGCTATTAAATAGTTAAGAACTATTTAATAGCTAAAATAGTTAAAATAATTACAAATTTACCTGTAAAATAAATCCTAACCTAAGTTACAATTAAACCTAACACTACACTATCAATAAATTAATTAAATAAAATACCTACAATTACCTACAATTAAATCTAACACTACACTATCAATAAATAAATTAAATACAATACCTACAAATAACTACAATGAAATAAACTAACTAAAGTACAAAAAATAAAAAAGAACTAAGTTACAAAAAATAAAAAAATATTTACAAACATAAGAAAAATATTGCAACAATTTTAAACTAATTACACCTACTCTAAGCCCCCTAATAAAATAACAAAGCCCCCCAAAATAAAAAAAATGCCCTACCCTATTCTAAATTACTAAAGTTCAAAGCTCTTTTACCTTACCAGCCCTGAACAGGGCCCTTTGCGGGGCATGCCCCAAGAAGTTCAGCTCTTTTGCCTGTAAAAAAAAACATACAATACCCCCCCCCCAACATTACAACCCACCACCCACATACCCCTAATCTAACCCAAAACCCCCTTAAATAAACCTAACACTAAGCCCCTGAAGATCATCCTACCTTGTCTTCACCATACCAGGTTCACCGATCCGTCCTGGCTCCAAAATCTTCATCCAACCCAAGCAGGGGCTGGCGATCCATCTTCCGGCGGCTGAAGAGGTCCAGAAGAGGCTCCAAAGTCTTCATCCTATCCGGGAAGAAGAGTAGATCCGGACCGGCAACCATCATCTTCCAAGCGGCATCTTCTATCTTCATCCGATGAGGACCGGCTCCATCCTGAAGACCTCCACCAGGGACCCATCTTCATCCGGCGACGTCCAACTGAAGAATGACGGTTCCTTTAAGGGACGTCATCCAAGATGGCGTCCCTCGAATTCCGATTGGCTGATAGGATTCTATCAGCCAATCGGAATTAAGGTAGGAATATTCTATTGGCCAATAGAATGCGAGCTCAATCTGATTGGCTGATTGGATCAGCCAATCGGATTGATCTTGATTCTGATTGGCTGATTCCATCAGCCAATCAGAATATTCCTACCTTAATTCCGATTGGCTGATAGAATCCTATCAGCCAATCAGAATTCGAGGGACGCCATCTTGGATGACGTCCCTTAAAGGAACCGTCATTCTTCAGTTGGACGTCGCCGGATGAAGATGGGTCCGCGGTGGAGGTCTTCAGGATGGAGCCGGTCCTCATCGGATGAAGATAGAAGATGCCGCTTGGAAGATGATGGTTGCCGGTCCGGATCTACTCTTCTTCCCGGATAGGATGAAGACTTTGGAGCCTCTTCTGGACCTCTTTAGCCGCCGGAAGATGGATCACCAGCCCCCGCTTGGGTTGGATGAAGATTTTGGAGCCAGGACGGATCGGTGAACCTGGTATGGTGAAGACAAGGTAGGTTGATCTTCAGGGGCTTAGTGTTTATTTAAGGGGGGTTTGGGTTAGATTAGGGGTATGTGGGTGGTGGGTTGTAATGTTGGGGGGGGTATTGTATGTTTTTTTTTACAGGCAAAAGAGCTGAACTTCTTGGGGCATGCCCCGCAAAGGGCCCTGTTCAGGGCTGGTAAGGTAAAAGAGCTTTGAACTTTAGTAATTTAGAATAGGGTAGGGCATTTTTTTATTTTGGCGGGCTTTGTTATTTTATTAGGGGGCTTAGAGTAGGTGTAATTAGTTTAAAATTGTTGTAATATTTTTCTTATGTTTGTAAATATTTTTTTATTTTTTGTAACTTAGTTCTTTTTTATTTTTTGTACTTTAGTTAGTTTATTTCATTGTAGTTATTTGTAGGTATTGTATGTAATTAATTTATTGATAGTGTAGTGTTAGGTTTAATTGTAGGTAATTATAGGTATTTTATTTAATTAATTTATTGATAGTGTAGTGTTAGGTTTAATTGTAACTTAGGTTAGGATTTATTTTACAGGTAAATTTGTAATTATTTTAACTATTTTAGCTATTAAATAGTTCTTAACTATTTAATAGCTATTGTACCTGGTTAAAATAATTACAAAGTTACCTGTAAAATAAATATTAATCCTAAAATAGCTATAATATAATTATAATTTATGTTGTAGCTATATTAGGATTTATTTTACAGGTAAGTATTTAGCTTTAAATAGGAATAATTTATTTAATAAGAGTGAATTAATTTCGTTAGATTAAAATTATATTTAACTTAGGGGGGTGTTAGTGTTAGGGTTAGACTTAGCTTTAGGGGTTAATACATTTATTAGAATAGCGGCGAGATTCGGTCGGCAGATTAGGGGTTAATAAGTTAGGTGTCGGCGATGTTAGGGAGGGCAGGTTAGGGGTTAATAAATATAATATAGGGGTCGGCGGTGTTAGGGGCAGCAGATTAGGGGTACATAGCTATAATGTAGCTGGCGGCTCTTTGCGGTCGGCAGATTAGGGGTTAATTATTGTAGGTAGGTGGCGGCAACGTTGTGGGGGGCAGGTTAGGGGTTAATAAATATAATATAGGGGTCGGCGATGTTAGGGCAGCAGATTAGAGGTACATAGGGATAATGTAGCTGGCGGCGGCGTGCGGACGGCAGATTAGGGGTTAATAAGTGTAGGTAGCTGGCGGAGACGTTGTGGGGGGCAGATTAGGGGTTAATAAATATAATATAGGGGTCGGCGGTGTTAGGGGCAGCAGATTAGGGGTACATAAGGATAACGTAGGTGGCGGTCGGCAGATTAGGGGTTAAAAAAATTGAATCGAGTTGCGGCGATGTGGGGGGGGCCTCGGTTTAGGGGTATATAGGTAGTTTATGGGTGTTAGTGTACTTTAGAGCACAGTAGTTAAGAGCTTTATGAACCGGCGTTAGCCCAGAAAGCTCTTAACTACTGACTTTTTTCTGCGGCTGGAGTTTTGTCGTTAGAATTCTAACGCTCACTTCAGACACGACTCTAAATACCGGAGTTAGAAAAATCCCATTGAAAAGATAGGATACGCAATTTACGTAAGGGGATCTGCGGTATGGAAAAGTCGCGGCTGAAAAGTGAGCGTTAGACCCTTTTTTGAGTGACTCCAAATACCGGAGGTAGCCTAAAACCAGCGTTAGGAGCCTCTAACGCTGGTTTTCACGGCTACCGCCAAACTCCAAATCTAGGCCTTAGGGTTTATTTTACAGGTAAGAATTTAGTTTTAAATTGAAATAATTTATTTAATGATAGTGTAGTGTTAGGTGTAATTGTAACTTAGTTTAGTTTTTATTTTACAGGTAAATTTGTCTTTATTTTAACTAGGTAGCTATTAAATAGTTAATAACTATTTAATAGCTATTGTACCTAGTTAAAATATATACAAACTTGCCTGTAAAATAAAAATAAATCCTAAAATAGCTACAATGTTACTATTAGTTATATTGTAGCTATATTAGGGTTTATTTTATATGTAAGTATTTAGTTTTAAATAGGATTAATTTAGTTAATAAGAGTAATATTATTTAGATTTATTTAATTAATATTTAAGTTAGGGGGGTGTTAGGGTTAGTGTTAGACTTAGGTTTAGGGGTTAATAATTTTATTATAGTGGCGGCGGTGTAGGGGGGGCAGGATAGGGGTTAATAAATGTATTATAGGTGGCGGCGGTATAGGGGGTGCAGGATAGGGGTTAATAAATTTATTATAGGTGGCGGCAGTATAGGGGTGCAGGATAGGGGTTAATAGGTATTATGTAGGTGGCGGCGGGGTCCGGGAGCGGCGATTTAGGGGTTAACATATTTATTATAGTTGCAGCGGGTTCTATGAGCGGCGGTTTAGGGGTTAATATATTTATTATAGTTGCGGCGGGGTCTAGGAGCGGTGGTTTAGGGGTTAATAACTTTATTTAGTTGCAGGGGGCTCCGGTATAGGAGGTAGTATAGTATAGTGTGAGTGCTTAGTGACGGGTATCAATAAAGCTGTAAAAAAGCCGAAGAGCAGCGAGATTGATGATTGATAACTATCACAGTCCGCTGCTCATCGCCCTGTACTTGGTGCACGGCTTTTTGACAGATTTATTGATAACTTTGGCGAGCGTATTCAGGTCCGCGGCGGCGATGTGAGGCGAGCTTAGGCGAGCGTATTGGGGCCGGCGAAGGCAGGTAAGTACGGAGCTTCATAACTAGAGGCCCATATATCTAGATATGATTTATTCATTGTGTAATTTTACATTCTTGCATTTAGATTACGCTTCTCCCTAGCTTTCTTTTTAAAGACACGATGAGTCCACGGATTTCATCCTTACTTGTGGGATTACGCCTCCAGTCATTCTCTTTGCCTACGTTAGTGATAGGAGATGGCAAAGGGAGGTGTTAGTTTTTGATTCTTCAATCAAGAGTTTTTTTATTTTTAAACAGTGCCAGAGTGTACTGTTTTGTCTAGGGTGTAGCCATAGTCCATATCAGTCTCTAAAGTAGAGCACTTGGTGGCTTTAGAGCAATGGGAACTGGTGGGACATAATTCTCACTGGGCCTACCATACATGGTTTGCTGCCCTGCTTGTAAAAGTCTGAGGGAAGAGAATATACTCAGTACTTTTTTTGTTCCACAGGCCAATGTGAAGAGAAAAGAGGACCTTGCATGCCAGGTGGGCTGCCCTCCTGCCGGGCAGCATTCTGAGGTGAGTGCTAACTTTTATTTTCTGACACATAAAGTTTGGCACTTTATACATTTCATACATTTTGTAGGACACTAAATGACATTATCCCTACAGAGTGAGGATATGTTTTTGGGCAGTGAATGCAGGCACTGGAGGACGTGGAGAAGTGGCTCTGTTTTTATTTAGACTCCAACGGCTTGTTTATTTCTTAGCAGCCGTCTGGGAGGTTTAGCCTGTTAACACATGATGGGGTACATGTCTAGGGCTATGTGTGCTTGGTGCAACTATATTGGCTTCCTTTACTTTAACCCCTTAATGACAACTGACGTACCAGGTACGTCATGCATTAACAAGCAGTTAATGACAATAGACGTACCTGGTACGTCAGTTGTCTAACAGAGTGCTAGAAGTGATTGCGATCGCTTCCAGCAGCTCTGAGGGTATTGCAGTGATGCCTTGATATGGAGACATCCTGCAATACCCCTTTACAAGCCTCCGATGCAGAGAGAGCCACTCTGTGGCACTCTCTGCACCGGAGCGTCGTTGGTGGGTGGGAGCGAAGCAGGGAGGCGGGAGGGCAGCCTGCAATGGGCCTGTGATCATGTGGAGGGGGCGGGATCGGAGGCGGGAGTGCCCGGGGCATGCACGGCCACGTGCACAGGGGGCGGCGGGCGGGCGCGTGCACGGGTTGGGAGCGGGTGGGAACCGCTACACTACAGAAACATTAAATAATAAATTGGGAGAAAAGGGGGGGGGGGGGGATTTTAATTTATAAAGCAATCAAAGGGTTCTGGGAGGGGAGGGGGTGTGGGGGGGGGGTAGCTACACTATACAGAAAAGGGCAAAAAATTTAAAGCATTATTTTTTTTACTAAACTGGGTACTGGCAGACAGCTGCCAGTACCCAAGATGGCGCCCATTAGGCTAGAGGGGGATGGTTAGAGAACTGTTTGATGGGGGATCCGTGAGATTGGGGGCTAAGGGGGGATTCTACACAGCAGCATATGTAAATATGCTAAAAATACAAAAAAAGAGGACGGGAACAATTGTGGGGTGGAGGAGGGAAGAGAGCTGTTTGGGAGGGATCAGGGGTCTGATGTGTCAGGTGGGAGGCTGATCTCTACACTAAAGCTAAAATTAACCCTGCAAACTCCCTACAAGCTACCTAATTAACCCCTTTACTGCTAGCCATAATACACGTGTGATGCGCAGCGGCATTTAGCGGCCTTCTAATTATCAAAAAGCAACACCAAAGCCATATATGTCTGCTATTTCTGAACAAAGGGGATCCCAGAGAAGCATTTACAACCATTTGTGCCATAATTGCACAAACTGTTTGTAAATAATTTTAGTGATAAACCTAAAGTTTGTGAAAAAGGAAACAATTTATTTTTATTTGATCGCATTTGGCGGTGAAAGGGTGGCATGAAATATACCAAAATGGGCCTAGATCAATACTTTGGGTTGTCTACTACACTACACTAAAGCTAAAATTAACCCTACACGTTCCCTACAAGCTCCCTAATTAACCCCTGCACTGCTGGGCATAATACACGTGTGGTGCGCAGCAGCATTTAGCAGCCTTCTAATTATCAAAAAGCAACGCCAAAGCCATATATGTCTGCTATTTCTGAACAAAGGGGATCCCAGAGAAGCATTTACAACCAGTTGTGCCATAATTGCACAAGCTGTTTGTAAATGATTTCAGTAAGAAACCTAAAATTGTGAAAAATGTAAAGTTTTTTTTTTATTTGAACATATTTGGCGGTGAAATGGTGGCATGAAATATACCAAAATTGGCCTAGATCAATACTTTGGGTTGTTTACTACACTACACTTAAGCTAAAATTACCCCAAAATGCTCCCTACATGCTCCCTAATTAACCCCCTCACTGCTGGGCATAATACCCGTATGTGCGAAGTGGCATTTAGAGGCCTTCTAATTACCAAAAAGCAATGCCAAAGCCATATATGTCTGCTGTTTCTGAACAAAGGGGATCTCAGAGAAGCATTTACAACCATTTATGCCATAATTGCACAAGCTGTTTGTAAATAATTTCAGTGAGAAACCGAAAGTTTGTGAAAAAAATTTGTGAAAAAGTGAATGATTTTTTGTATTTGATCGCATTTGGCGGTGAAATGGTGGCATGAAATATACCAAAATGTGCCTAGATCAATACTTTGGGATGTCTTCTAAAAAAAATATATACATGTCAAGGGATATTCAGGGATTCCTGAAAGATATCAGTGTCCCAATGTAACTAGCGCTAATTTTGAAAAAAAAGTGGTTTGGAAATAGCAAAGTGCTACTTGTACAGGGAGTGCAGAATTATTAGGCAAGTTGTATTTTTGAGGATTAATTTTATTATTGAACAACAACCATGTTCTCAATGAACCCAAAAAACTCATATACTAATATCAAAGCTGAATAGTTTTGGAAGTAGTTTTTAGTTTGTTTTTAGTTATAGCTATTTTAGGGGGATATCTGTGTGTGCAGGTGACTATTACTGTGTGTATGGAGAGAGTGGTGTGTACTCAGTGGACACACCACGCCCTTAGGGGGCGCTTCCTCAGTTTCAATATAATAGGTGATATGGTAGTGCTTGTAATGTCTCAACAGAAAAAAACAGGCCTAAATCTAGAAATATGATAATAGCAACAATAATAAAACTATAAATAAAACCCTAAAAAATCTAAAATGTGGACATAAGTAAGTAACCACAATGCTGAAAATGATAATAGTAAAAAACTATATATATATATATATATATATATATATATTACTGGAATATAAACATAGATTGGAAAAAATATTAAAACCAATTCAAAACCAAATAATGATAATGTGAAAGTCTATGAGTCCAGGGTAATGACAGTTCCCAGATGTTTGAGGCTGCACTCTGTCAAAGGATGGCTATCCTGTAGTATGGAATCTAAAAAAGAATAAGAAACAGAGGCGCCACCATGGCCTAATATCGCCAGTACAGGTAAAATGAGCAGCAATATGAGAATGTGAATACTCACAAACATAAAGCACCCCACTGGTGCTAGTAGAGCAGACTGACACTTCTCAGTGGTTCAGCACACTGTATCCAAAGCGCAGAGACAGTCAGGAATCCTCTGACACTCCAATGTATATGTGCCTATGGATAAAGGAAAAAGCAACACGACATGGGCCAATATCATCAGGACAAGGGGAAAATAATACCAATAGCTTGCACTTACAAGATGGTGGGCACCTGCAGGTGCAATCTCAACAAACTGGAGCCAAAACGTCGCCCAGTAGACTTAAAACAGCAATCCTCAACAGGAACCAGGATCAACGATATAATTTATCACAGGAGGTGAAAAAAATACACACAATAGCAAGTGTATAAAAGTATAAAAAGTCTTTATTAACACAGCAACTAGTTTCTCAGCCTACTCAGGGCTGTTTCATCAGGCTATGCTACTATTACTGTGCATAATTAGGCAACTTAACAAAAAACAAATATATACCCATTTCAATTATTTATTTTTACCAGTGAAACCAATATAACATCTCAACATTCACAAATATACATTTCTGACATTCAAAAACAAAACAAAAACAAATCAGTCACCAATATAGCCACCTTTCTTTGCAAGGACACTCAAAAGCCTGCCATCCATGGATTCTGTCAGTGTTTTGATCTGTTCACCATCAACATTGCGTGCAGCAGCAACCACAGCCTCCCAGACACTGTTCAGAGAGGTGTACTGTTTTCCCTCCTTGTAAATCTCACATTTGATGATGGACCACAGGTTCTCAATGGGGTTCAGATCAGGTGAACAAGGAGGCCATGTCATTAGATTTTCTTCTTTTATACCCTTTCTTGCCAGCCACGCTGTGGAGTACTTGGACGTGTGTGATGGAGCATTGTCCTGCATGAAAATCATGTTTTTCTTGAAGGATGCAGACTTCTTCCTGTACCACTGCTTGAAGAAGGTGTCTTCCAGAAACTGGCATTAGGACTGGGAGTTGAGCTTGACTCCATCCTCAACCCGAAAAGGCCCCACAAGCTCATCTTTGATGATACCAGCCCAAACCAGTACTCCACCTCCACCTTGCTGGCGTCTGAGTCGGACTGGAGCTCTCTGCCCTTTACCAATCCAGCCACGGGCCCATCCATCTGGCCCATCAAGACTCACTCTCATTTCATCAGTCCATAAAACCTTAGAAAAATCAGTCTTGAGATATTTCTTGGCCCAGTCTTGACGTTTCAGCTTGTGTGTCTTGTTCAGTGGTGGTCGTCTTTCAGCCTTTCTTACCTTGGCCATGTCTCTGAGTATTGCACACCTTGTGCTTTTGGGCACTCCAGTGATGTTGCAGCTCTGAAATATGGCCAAACTGGTGGCAAGTGGCATCTTGGCAGCTGCACGCTTGACTTTTCTCAGTTCATGGGCAGTTATTTTGCGCCTTGGTTTTTCCACACGCTTCTTGCGACCCTGTTGACTATTTTGAATGAAACGCTTGATTGTTCGATGATCACGCTTCAGAAGCTTTGCAATTTTAAGAGTGCTGCATCCCTCTGCAAGATATCTCACTATATTTTACTTTTCTGAGCCTGTCAAGTCCTTCTTTTGACCCATTTTGCCAAAGGAAAGGAAGTTGCCTAATAATTATGCACACCTGATATAGGGTGTTGATGTCATTAGACCATACCCCTTCTCATTACAGAGATGCACATCACCTAATATGCTTAATTGGTAGTAGGCTTTCGAGCCTATACAGCTTGGAGTAAGACAACATGCATAAAGAGGATGATGTGGTCAAAATATTCATTTGCCTAATAATTCTGCACTCCCTGTATTTATGGCCCTATAACTTGCACAAAAAACAAAGAACGTGTAAACATTGGGTATTTCTAAACTCAGGACAAAATTTAGAAACTATTTAGCATGGGTGTTTTTTGGTGGTTGCAGATGTGTAACAGATTTTGGGGCTAAAAGTTAGAAAAAGTATTTTTTTTCCTCATATTTTATAATTTTTTATATAGTAAATTATAAGATATGATGAAAATAATGGTATCTTTAGAAAGTCCATTTAATGGCAAGAGAAACGGTATATATTATGTGTGGGTACAGTAAATGAGTAAGAGGAAAATTACAGCTAAACACAAACCGCAAAAATGTAAAAATACCCTTTGTCCCAAACGGACAGAAAATGGAAAAGTACTGTTGTCATTAAGGGGTTAATGACAGTCTTCTGACAACTCCATGTTAGACATTTTAGCCGCCGAGGAAGTTTAGCTGGATACGCCCACGAGGGGCGGAGCTAACGATACGCGCCATTGTTTGCGCGACTACTTCTCCCGTTGACTTCCTTACTTTAGTAGCCGGGAGTTATGTTTCTCTATTGCCAGTTTGTGAAGTAATATTTTCAGGTTTAAGCTAACTCTGCTCCGGTTATTACTGAGGAGTTTTTTAGCTACTCTGGAACAACATTTCGGTCATTGTTTATTTGTTCTGGTAACATGAAGTAGTACTAAGATATATAAGTGAAATGGGTATTACCCTTTTATTAACATTTTCTATATTGACTGAGCGGTTGTTCATAGAAGACCTCTCAAGGAGTCTTGGAAGACAATTCCATTATGATCAGGAGACTTCTATCCCTATAGAGGATAGATATTCCATTTCAGGATCCCATAGATATTGGGGTAGTGGGTTTGTTCCAGGTTAGTAATACTACCTTTTTGGGCAGCATCCTAGCTCATACGTTGTATGGTTCTCTTCAGACAGATAGTGACCAGGTCATATAGCTCAGCATACTAGGACTCTGTGGCTGAGCTCTGTAGCAACCCAAGGGTTGCAGGTTTGGTCTCCAGTAAGGTCAATAACATGAGCAGCGCCTTGAGACCCTTATGGGGGTTTTACCCTATTTTACGGGTACCCAATGTATATATATAATTTTATCTGGAACCAGATAGAGGCTGTGTTCTTTTCATTAGGTGGGAGTCATCTCCCTCCTGGGTCTGATATTTATTTCAATCTGTTTGGGATTCCCAAAAAAGAGGGAACCTTCAGACTAATTTTAGATTTATGCAATCTAAGACATTACCGTCCTTCTAGGTGGCATCTATTCGTACCATCCTTCCTGTGATCCAGGAGGATCAATTTTTTTTGCAAGTTTAAAGGACGGGTATCTGCATGTTCCCATCTATGGGATCATCACTAGTTCCTTTTGGTTTGCCTTTCTGGAAAAAATCCTTTTTAGTTTGTGGCTCTCCCTTTCGGTCTGGCCACGGCTCCCAGAATTTTCACAAAGGTTCTGGGGTCTCTACTGGCGGTTCTAAGACCGCGGGGCATTGCGGTGATGCCTTATCTGGATAACAAGGTCCCATACCGACATTGTGCTATCCTTACTGAGAACTCCTGGGTGGAAGGTAAATCTGGAAAAAGAGTTTGTTAATTCCGCAGACAAGGGTACATTCTTAGGAACTCTAATCGACTCTATATCCATGGAAATTTTTCTGACAGAGGTCAGAAAGTCAAAGATTCTGAATACATGTCAAGTCCTTCAGTCCACTCCTCGGCTGTCTGTAGCTCAGTGCATGGCGGTATTTGGATTAATGGTAGCGGCAAGGGACATCATCCCATTTGCTCGGTTTCATCTCAGGCCTCTGCAGTTAAGCATGCTCAGGCAGTGGAATGGAGATTATATGGATTTGTCTCCTCGAATAACCCTAGAGCGAGAGACGAGGACTCTCTCCAATGGTGGTTGTCTCTGGATCATCTGTCCCAGGGGACGTGTTTTCACAGACCGTCATGGGTGATCGTGACAACGGACGCCAGCCTTTTAGGTTGGAGAGCAGACTGGGGTTCTTTAAAGAATAGGGAGTTTGAACTTGGACAGAGTCTCTTCTTCCCATCAACATTCTAGTGCTGTGGGTGATCTTCAATGCTCTTCAGGCTTGGCCTCAGTTGGCTTCGGCTCAGTTCATTAGATTCCAGTCGGACTACATAACGACTGTGGCTTACATCAATCATCAGGGAGGAACAAGGAGTTCCCTAGTGATGACCAAAGTAGCCAAGATAATCCAGTGGGTGGAGGCCCATTCTTGTCATCTGTCATCAATCCACATTCCAGGGGCAGAGAACTGGGAGGCGTATTTTCTGAGCAGGCAGACTTTTCATCCGGGAGAGTGGAAACTCCATCCTGAAATATTTTCCAATCTGATTCTCAGATGGGGTTGGCCGGAATTGGATCTCATGGTGTCTTGTCAGTATGCCAAGCCCCCGAGATACAGATACAGATCCAGGTCCAGGGATCCCCAGGCCAAGTTGATAGATACCTTAGCTGTTCCTTGGTCCTTCAACCTAGCATATCTATTTCCCCTGTTTGCTCTTCTTCCCCGGTTTATTGCTCAGATCAAATAGGAGAAGGCATCAGTGATTCTCATCGCTCCTGCGTGGACTTGCAGGATTTGGTATGCCGACTTGGTGGACATGTCATCTCTGCCACCTTGGACACTTCCATTGAGGAAGGACCTTCTCATTCAGGGACTCTTCCTTTACCCAAATCTAGTTTCTCTGAAGCTAGCTGCTTGGAGATTGAACGCTTGATTCCATCCAAGCAAGGTTTTTCTGAGTCTGTCATAGATACCTTAATTCAGGCACGTAAACAGGTAATTAGGAGGATTTACCATTAGATATGGCGTAAATATCTTATTGGTGTGAATCTAAGGGTTACTCATGAGTAACGTTAGGATTCCTAGGATTTTGTCTTTTCTCCAAGAGGATTGGAGAAGGGTTTATCAGGTTCCCTAAAGGGGGCAGATTTCTGCCTTATCTATTTTGTTGCTCAAGCATCTGGCAGATGTACCAGATATTCATTCCTTTTGTCAGGCTTTGATTAGCATCAGGCCTGTGTTTAAACCAATTGCTCCTCCATGGAGTTTGGATTTAGTTCTTAAAGTTCTGCAAGGGGTTCCGTTTGAACCTATGCATTCCATAGGTATTAAGTTGTTATCTTGGAAAGTTTTATTTCTTGTTGCCATTTCTTCTGCTCGGAGAGTGTCTGAGTTTTCGGCATTACAAAATAATTCACCTTACCTTATTTTTAATTCGGATAAGGTGGTGTTACGTACTAAACTTGGTTTTCTTCCTAAAGTTGTCTCAGACAAGAACATTAATCAGGAAATTGTTGTTCCTTCCTTGTGTCCTAATCCTTCTTCTCAGAAGGAACGCCTGCTGCATAACTTGGACGTAGTCCATG
This sequence comes from Bombina bombina, assembly GCF_027579735.1. Lineage (NCBI taxonomy): Eukaryota > Metazoa > Chordata > Amphibia > Anura > Bombinatoridae > Bombina > Bombina bombina. The sequence goes on from NC_069499.1 coordinate 1,238,699,847, forward strand.
CTTTAAAGTTTTACTTACAAGCGGCTAAGGACTTTCGTCAATCGTCTTCTTTATTTGTAATGTTTTCGGGAATACGTTAGGGTCAGAAAGCTACGGCTAACTCTCTGTCTTTTTGGCTGAAGAGTATCATACGTTTTGCATATGAGACTGCTGGACAGCAGCCTCCTGAAAAAATTACGGCTCATTCCACTAGGGCTGTTGCTTCCTCATTGACATTCCAAAATGATGCTTCTGTTGAACAGATTTGCAAGGCTGCAACTTGGTCCTCTCTTCACACTTTTTCAAAATTTTACAAATTTGATACTTTTCTCGGCTGAGGCTGTTTTTGGTAGATAGGTTTTTCAAGCAGTGGTGCCTTCCGTTTAGGTTCCCTATCTTGTCCCTCCCTTTTCATCCGTGTACTATAGCCTTGGTATTGTATCCCACAAGGAGGAAATCCGTGGACTCATTGTGTCTTTAAAAAGAAAAGAAAATGTATGCTTACCTGATAAATTTGTTTCTTTTTAGACACGATGAGTCCATTGCCCGCCCTGTTCTATGAGACAGGTTATTTTTTTGTTAAATTTCAGACACCTCTGCACCTTGGTTTTTCCTTTCTCTTCCTAACTTCAGTCGAATGACTGGAGTGGGAGGGAAGGGAGGAGCTATATATACAGCTCTGCTGTGGTGCTCTTTGCCTCCTCCTGCTGACCAGGAGGCGTAATCCCACAAGTAAGGATGAAATCCGTGGACTCATCGTGTCTAAAAAGAAACAAATTTATCAGGTAAGCATACATTTTCTTTTATTATCTTAAAGGGACAGTCAACACAAAAATTGTTATTGTTTAAAAAGATAGATAATGCCTTTACTACCCATTCCCCAGCTTTGCACAACCAACATGGTTATATTAAAGGGACATTAAACCCCCAAATTTTCTTTCATTATTCAGATAGAGAATAAAAAATTTAAACAGTTTCCATTTTACTTCTTTTATCAAATTTGCTTTGTTCTTAAGTTATTCTTCGTTGAAGGGATACCTAGGTAGGTAGCGTGCACATGACAGGAAATAATGCTGTCATCTAGTGTATAACATAGTTTAAAAACTGCTGCCATATAGTGCTGTAGACACGTGCACACTAATAAGCTTACTTTACTGCTTTTTAACAAAGGATAACAACAAAGCAAAGAAAATTTGATAATAGAAGTAAATTGGAAACATTTTTAAAATTGTATGTTCTATCTGAATCATGAAAGAAAAAAATTGGGTTTTATGTCCCTTTAACATACTTTATAACCTTTAAACCTCTAAATTTCTGTCGGTTTCTAAGTCACAAAATACAAAAGCATGTGATCATGGGGCTGTCTTTAGAAAGTCATGTGATCAGGGGGCCGTCAGAAGATGCTTAGAAACAAGGTAATCGCAGAGGTAAAAAGTTTATATAACCATATTTTTTGTGCAAAACTGTGGAATGGGTTATAAAGGGATTATCTATCTTTTAAAACAATAACAAAATTTGAGTTGACTGTCCCTTTAATTGAATATAATAATGTGATAATAAACTGTTCTTATGTGTGTTATTGTTGCATAAACGCTTGTTTGTAACTAGGCAAAAGGGGAAGTGGAAAATTATTTGTTTTCTACGATTTAACTTTGGGGGTCTTTTAACCTTTTCCTGATGTTAGGAAGTTTCATGCCGTCCTAACTGTACTGGGCTTTTAGCTCCTTTAGAACTGTATGGAACGTCCTGAAGCCATAGCTGCTTTGTAAATGGGATCATGGGCTGGAGGGTGTGCCTAGCATCATAGGCACCCCCCCCCCCCCCCCCCCGGCACGATTGCGTGATTTAAATTTTTTGTTTACAGTTCCTATGTAGACAATTAAGTCCCGGCAGGAAAGAGTTAAAAATATACTGCTGCTTTGTTTGTGTTTTAAACGTGTCTCATCAATACAAGGGACATTAAACACCTCTTGCTTTTGTGTAAAAAATGTTCTTGTCTTACATTTCCTAGAGAGGCCAGAAAGCAAAATTTCTAACCTAGGATTCCAAATGCTGAAAATGCATAAACCAACGACTTAATTTGCAAATTTTAAAAATCTGCTTTTTGGCCTCTCTAGGGAGCGTGGGGCAAATTGCAATTTTTACACAAAAGCAGGAGGTGTTTAACCATTTCACTGCTGAGCCATTTCCCACCCCTGTGCTAGCAGTTTGGCTTTTTTTTTTTAATGTTGCTCACATATGTAATATGGGCCTTTGTGTATAGTTATGCAACTTTAATTTGCATATAGGGGTTCATATAAGCCTCTACTCAAATTCATATTTATGCCAGGTAATCAGTTACCACAGGCTATTAAAAGCTATATAGATGCTTTATTTTAAAGTGAATGTAAATTTTGATGATAAAGTGCCCGTTTTTAAAAAAAATTGATTATAAACAGGGGCACTTTAATTTATCAAAATTTAGATTTCACTCTTGTTGTGAAAATACCTTTTAATCCAGACAGCAGCTCCAGCTTCCCCCGGTCGTCGCAAGCCTCTTCCTACATCAGAAATGACGGATCGGTCATCCTCCAATCACAGCTTCCCCCCCCGGTGTCTGATTCAATGCCGTGATTGGAGGAAGCCGGATTCCTCATTTTAGACCCAGGAAGAGGCGGAGGAAGCAATGCAGCGGCTGTCAAGATTAAAAGGTAAGTATTTTCACAACACAAGTGAAATGTAAATTTTTATGAATTAAAGTGCCCCTGTTTTTAATCAAATTTTTTAAAAACGGGCACTTTATCATCAAAATTTACATTCACTTTAAAGAGGGGCTGGCGTCCCAGGATTCTTTGCCAATCTCCTCTGCCATCTTGCTGCAGACTTTAAAGGGACATTGTACACTAATTATTTTTTTTTTAAAATCATTTTTTATTGAGGTTATAAAACATATAAAACAGGCAATATTATATCACATAATTCCAAGCGTATAAGGTAACAAAAAATACTGACATAGACGTGAAGCCCAGATAATATGTCAAATCAGTTATGCAAACAATGCCTAAGAAAGCATGTAAAAAATATGAACCTCATATTTTCTATTAAGACGATTCCCCTTATAATATAATGAGACAGTAGATGGAATAATATCCCCCTAAGACATATAGAGGCCTCTCTTGGACCCCCTGGTGTAAGTTTATGACATACTGGGGGACTTTGGGGAAGAAATAAAATAATAAACTGGGCCACTCTTGGACCCAAAATATAGTGCAAAATGAAAATTAATCAGCATTATGAAGCACGATCTGAGCACGTAGAGCAACTGGCTAACTATAGGGATCGAACAAACAAACTTTTGAACAGGTGCAGGTATTTTAGTGATAAAGTAATTACAATAGCATAAGGAGGGCAACCCGTGTATCATAGGAGCTAAATATAGGATGTAAAAGGACAGCTTGCTATAGGTCTGGGTAGTATAGATGTCTGTTGAGCACTATAGATCATTGTAAATGTGGGTCTCTGTTATTCCAGGTTGCAGTAAATACAAATATATAAACTAGTGTGTCCGTACAGGAGGGCGGGGATGGGAAAGTATAATAAGGCATGCTAACCCAACAGTGGGTAACAGTGTGTAACATTCAAGGGAGAGAAGTTAAGCTCCCCATAGTCAAGTTAATAAAAGCCTCCTGAGAGCATTTAGAGTCAAGTTATTAGTCAGGCTGTCATTATCCTAGGGTACCTGCCGGGTATACTGCAAAATTAGCGCAGGAGCTTGGTGGACTAGCTTACTACTAATACAGGAACTTAGGGTGCTCTATGAAATATAACCTTAGCGTTACATGAACAAATGTGTTGGCATATTAAACTCATACATGAACTAAGTCATACCATTTAGACTGGGCACAAAAGTAAAAAAGAAGGGATAAGTATGGCTGAATGATGGAATGATAGCATTGATGTACGGACTTCAGCATATCTGAATAAGGGCAATAATAGCCTGTGTTAAATACTTATGCCCAGATATAATTCCCTCAAAGTAAGCGTTGAGAGCCTAATAAAGAAGTTAGGTACCTTGCTGCATATTAGCTTGAGAGTTTCTGTCCCACTCTCTTTTAGGTTAGGAAAATCAGATGTATACATTCATGTATAGACAAACCTAAATAAATTAATCATATTTAAAACTAAATACTTACCTATAAAATAAACCCTAAGATAGCTACAATATAATTAATAATTACATTGTAGCTATTTTAGGATTTATATTTATTTTACAGGCAACTTTGTATTTATTTTAACTAGGTAGAATAGTTATTAAATATTTATTAACTATTTAATAACTACCTAGCTAAAATAACTACAAAATTACCTGTAAAATAAATCCTAACCTAAGTTACATTCACACCTAACACTACACTATCATTAAATAAATTAAATTAATTAACTACAATTACCTAACATTAAATAAAATTAACTAAAGTACAAAAAACCCCCACTAAATTACAGAAAATAAAAAAAATTACAAGAAGTTTAAACTAATTAAGCCCCCTAATAAAATAAAAAAGCCCCCCAAAATAATAAAATTCCCTACCCTAAACTAAATTACAAATAGCCCTTAAAAGGGCCTTTTGTGGGGCATTGCCCCAAAGTAATCAGCTCTTTTACCAGCCCTTAAAATGGCTTTTTGCGGGGCATTGCCCCAAAGTAATCAGCTCTTTTACCTGAAAAAAAAAAGAAATACAACACCCCTTAACATTAAAACCCACCACCAACACCCAACCCTACTCTAAAACCCACCCCATCCCCCCTTAAAAAAACCTAACACTACCCCCTTGAAGATCACCCTACCTTGAGCAGTCTTCACCCAGCCGGGCAGAAATCTTCATCGAATCTGGGCAGAAGAGGTCCTCTAAGCGGCAGAATTCTTCATCCAAGCGGCATCTTCTATCTTCAATCAACCGGAGCGGAGCCAATCAGCCAATAGAATGTGAGCTCAATCTGATTGGATCAGCCAATCTGATTGAACTTCAATCCGACTGGCTGATTGCATCAGCCAATCGGATTTTTCCTACCTTAATTCCGATTGGCTGATAGAATCCTATCAGCCAATCGGAATTCAAGGGACGCCATCTTGGATGACGTCATTTAAAGGAACCGTCATTCAGTGTTAGGACGTCGTTTGAAGAGCATGGCTCCGCGTCGGCTGGATTCAAGATGGCTCCGCTCCGGTTGATTGAAGATGGAAGATGCCGCTTGGAGGACCTCTTCTGCCCGGATTCGATGAAGATTTCTGCCCGCTGGGTGAAGACGGCTCAAGGTAGGGTGATCTTCAAGGGGTTGTGTTAGGTTTTTTTTAAGGGGGGTTTGGTGGGTTTTAGAGTAGGGTTGGGTGTGTGGGTGGTGGGTTTTAATGTTGTGGGGGTTGTATTTCTTTTTTTTTTCAGGTAAAAGAGCTGATTACTTTAGGGCAATGCCCCGCAAAAAGCCCTTTTAAGGGCTGGTAAAAGAGCTGATTACTTTGGGGCAATGCCCCGCAAAAGGCCCTTTTAAGGGCTATTTGTAATTTAGTTTAGGGTAGGGAATTTTATTGTTTTGGGGGGGCTTTTTTATTTTATTAGGGGGCTTAGATTAGGTGTAATTAGTTTAAACTTCTTGTAATTTTTTTTATTTTCTGTAATTTAGTGTTTTCTTTTTTTTTGTACTTTAGTAAATTTTAGTTAATTTTATTTAATGTTAGGTAATTGTAGTTAATTAATTTAATTTATTTAATGATAGTGTACCTAGTTAAAATAAATACAAAGTTGCCTGTAAAATAAATATAAATCCTAAAATAGCTACAATGTAATTATTAATTATATTGTAGCTATCTTAGGGTTTATTTTATAGGTAAGTATTTAGTTTTAAATAGGAATAATTTATTTAATTATAGGAATATTTATGTAGATTAATTTAAATAATATTGAAGTTAGGGGGGTGTTAAGGTTAGGGTTAGACTTAGGTTTAGGGGTTAATTCATTTAATATAGTGGTGGCGGTGTAAGGGGGGCAGGATAGGGGTTAATAAATGTAGGTGGCGGCGGACTCCGGGTGCGGCGGTTTAGGGGTTAAACAATTTATTTAGTTGCGGCAGGGTCCGTGATCGGCAGGCTAGGGGTTAATATATTTATTATAGTTGCGGCGGGCCTGGGAGCAGCGGTTTAGGGGTTAATATATTATTGTTGCGGGGGGCTCCAGGAGCGGCGATTTAGGGGGTATAACAGTATAGTATAGTGTGGGTGCTTAGTGACAGGCTAGCAAGAAAGCTGCGAAGAAGCCGATGAGCAGCAAGATCGATGACTGTTAGTTAACAACAGTCCGCTGCTCATCGCACCGTACTTGGTGCACGTCTTTTTGACAGCTTTCTTGATAATTTTGGCGAACGTATTCAAGTCTGCGGCGGCAATGTTAGGCGAGCTTAGTCGAGTGTATTGGGGCCGGCGAATACAGGTAAATACGGAGCTTGATAACTAGATGCCATTGACTGCAGTACTGAATACGTAATCTATGTACACACCTGTGAATGTGGATTACAATATTTGGGTCGCACCTCTAGGAAGGTGCGCATTAGATGGAGTGAACATTTCAGAATTTTAAAAAAGTGCTCACTATAACACAGTGTTTCCAGACATAGTACTTTGCAGCACAACAAAAATCACAACCTATTTAAAATTACCCCATTGGAAAGTATTTCTCGTTCCAACAAGTAACAGTAATAGGTATATTCGTTTGTGCCAGGGGAAAACATATTCGATTTTTCAATTCCAGTCTCTGTTCCCCTCTGGCCTGAATGAAGTTTTGGATGTAGCTAGATTCTAATTATTCATTGGACAGATGGATTGATTTTGTTATTGCTAAGAATTGTAGTTCATTATATCACTTACCAATCATTAAGAGGCAATCGGGAGATATATCATTCACAGCTATGTATAATTTTTCGATCAAATATATCATAACATGTCACCATATATTTGTATCATATGGTACATATTTGACTTTGCATTGCATTTGCATTGTATCCAGTTCACACATAATTAGCATTCACATGTCACTACTAATTTAGCTTATATATTTTATTCAGTTAATTTGTTACACCTATTTGTTTCATATAGTACACATCCCAGTTTTTATCAGACACTATCACCCTCCTAGCTAAAACATTAGCACCACACACCTTTTTGATAATCTCATCACATTGTAGTCAACTATTTGCTAATTTTATCACTTATACTGCAGTCGACAACTAGCTACACTTTTAAGACACTCCCACCATACCCCCTATATCACGAGTTTAATTATTTTAAGTGTATAGGAGTTGTTTAAATATGTTACAGTTCTCTTTATTAAGAGAGTCTATTATGCACTTGCACATATATTACTAGATTTATCATCTTGTGTTTTTAGACACAGACTACTTGTTAGCCACTTGGTCTATTTGCCGAATACATTTTTTTAATCTAGATTGGTATCTTAGTTACAATACACAATCGGGCCCCTGTTCCTTCATTGGCCAGTTAGGATCACGTGACGCTGTTACGTATGCGTCAGGCCAAACAGCCTATGCACTAAATACGCATTACTGAATATACATAACCGTCACACTCTTGTTAATAGCATGAAACTTGCAGCAATAAGTGATCACAAGTTAGTGATTCAGGTTCCAAAGATAAGAGCAACAACAATAAGGGCTATACGTTAGCACACCAATACGCTTTGATTTGTTGGACATCAGTCAAGGTTCTATTTTATACTCATAACAGAGAATATAACTTGTTCAATTTGAGATACCCAATAAGATATGAGGTCTTCAGAAATTTGGGTTAATGCCGGTTGAAGTTTTCTGCCATGAAATGCAAAATAGCGTCACCTAATAGAAACCTTTTGAGTGTAACAATGTTTAAACTTTTTTGATAATAGGTAAGATGGACAAATGTTTATTATTATACTATTGATATGATGTACATGTTGTCATATTTTCTGTGGGGTATGTTTAATGTTGCATTCATATTTACTAATTAAGGCCAATTGGGGACTCAGTTGAGCCTACACGTCCCTAATGGGCGTTATGAACTTTCTGACTGGCCACACTTTATTTTAAATGTTCTGTTTGTAGTAAGGTGCTTTATTCCTGAGGAAACGGCTGGTTTCAGAGCCGAGAAATGCATTGCATATATAGGGGGTACCTGAGCACTTTGAGCAACCTGCACCTGGATTGACCTGTATCTCATACTATACCACTATGCATGGAGTTGGACTTTGGAAATATTTTTTTCTTTTTTTAGATAAAAAAGGTAATAAAACAATACAAATAAGCCACCTTACTATACTGATGATGACTTTTCCATATACATATGTCCATTATATCACTAACTGAATAACTTGTGATTTAAGGTCATTTACCTGTACTTTCCCTTCTACAATTTCTACAAATTTGTCATGGTCTGTGTTAAATCATAATGTAAGACCCAATTTACACCTCCCATATCTAAGAATGACCAGGCAAGCAGCTACTCACTTTAGAGTTATTATCCCTTTATTTCATGCCTTTATGTGACTATATATAATAACTCCATATAACAATTATACAGTTATACCTAAGTGTTTTTGAACAAGCTATCTACTATTGTCTACACATGGGTATTTCCCTTAGCTTGGGTTCAAAAGAGGCTCATTATAAAGTTGCTTTGCATATACAGTACCTATTTCAGTTTCTAGTTCTTCCCTCCTTAGATGTATATGTTTATTTAGGTCCTATAGTGACCCGTTTAAGTAGTTTGGGGGAAATTCCAATATAAAATAAGAGTTTACTACTTATGCTATAATAGGCAAACTATATATATCTTCCTAAATTTTCACAATATGTCATATTATTATTTACTGTTTATTCTCATTTCCTATTGCTTTTATGTTTTGCAACAATGTTTCTATGTATTTTCAATTTACATAGATTTGTATGTACGCCTTGAACTCAAACTCAATAAAAAAAAAAAGGGTCCTAGAACTGATTTTTCTTACCTGAAGGAAATATATCTGGCTCTCTCCAGTGAAGTAGAGTACATTGCAAAATCAAAAAGATAGCTTTAGAAAAATACAGACAGAAATAAAAAATGCAACAAAAAAAATGATATAATTTATGGACGCTACGGCTTAGCCAGAAGAGAAACATGGTGACAACCTCATTTAGATATATTTGTAAAAGGAGACAAAAATAAGGACATTATGTTGAAGATAGACAGTGAGAAACATGTTGTAGTAAATGGATTATACTCAGATTGGACAAAAGTAATTAGTGGGGTCCAGTAAGGATCCGTGCTGGGCCCTGTTCTTTTTAATATTTTTATAAATGACTTGGAAGGAGGATTAAGTAGCAACATCTCTATTTTTGCAGATAATACAAAGCTGTGTAAGGTTATTAGGTCAGTGCAGGATGTAATTGTTTTGCAGGGAGATTTACAAAAAAATTGGCGCTGTGGGCTGGTAAATGGCAAATGAGATTTAATATTGGTATATGTAAGGTTCTACATTTTTGAAGTAAAAATATGCAGACATCCTATTATTTTAATGGGACTAGACTACGGTTGCACCTTGGCCATGTTAACCTGGACGTTTATGAGTTACACATGCTGCAGGGTGTGCAGAGATGAACATGAATAATGCTGTCCAAGAAAAGCAATTTAGGCACACCTATAGATAACAAGCTAAAAATGAGCGTGCAATGCAAGGCAGTGGCTTCTATGGCTACTAAGATACTAGCATATATTAAAAGAGACATTGATGCAAGGTAAGAAAGCATAATTCTGATGCTGTATGAAACCCTGGTAAGACCTCACCTTGAGTTTGAAGTGATGTCCTAGGGACCAATTTTAAAAAGGGACATTGCAGAATTAGAAAAAGTTCAGAGAAGGAATGTAGGATTTAAACTATGAAGATAGATTAAACATATTAGGCCTGCTTACTCAAAACTAAAAAAATGAGCTTGAGATGTTATATGATTATTTTATATAAATATATCCAAGGCCCATATACAGAGTTGGTGGAAGTGCTATTTATTCCAAGACAGTTGTTTGTGACACAAGGTAACAATGTAAGGCTTAGAGGAAAGGAGATTTAATTTCCAGCAACGTAAATGTTTTTTTCACAAATGTTTTCACAAATTGTTTAACATCTTGCCTAAGGAGGTAGTGACTGCCAATACCTTAAATAAATTTAAAAATGGCTTATATATATTTCTGGCTAAAACAGAATTCAGGGATATGATTGCTTGTGATAAATGGATCAGCTTTCTATTTTTTTTTATCTAAGTTCAATTGCCAGCTTCTTTAATGTAAATTAGGTATTCTCTGTATAGGTTGAATTCTATGGACTTCTGTCTTCTTTCAACCTCATCTACTATGTCACTATGTAAGTCATAAAACAGATGAAAGTGGAATTAGGGAAAGAAGGACATAGAAGACTTCCTAAATAATTACTCATGTTCTGTCTTAACAACAGGCATTATTGCCATTATCAAAATTAAAAGTGAGGGGGTGGAGCCAACTACAGGAGAGACAAGACGTGCTGAAGTGTAGCTCCGGTATACTAAATAAAATAAATATTAGATTTATGGTAGTAATTGGTTCATCCACTACTATAAACAAAAGTGGGAGAGATCCGGTTAACTAATCGGCAGAATATAAATTGATACCGCATATATCAGAAGAAGATAAGAGCCTTGGAGAGCTATAACCATCAGCTGAGGTCTGAGGTGAATACAGGGGCTTAGCGTGGAGGAGTGTGGCTGAAAGCCCAGTGCTAACTAAGTCCGGGCAGATTGTTAGCACTTACCGATGACAGCGGACCCCAAAAAAAAAGTTCTAGAGAGAACTCAGGACAGGATCGGATATCACAGATTCTGGTTGTGGCGCGAAGAGCCGCCATCTTGAAATTGCCAGCTACGCAATAACCCTTGAGAGTAGAGAGCTATTATACAGAACATGATTCCGGTGAAGAGATTGTTGCCTGAAGTTTACACACAGCCCAGTCACTGTAAGTAGAGGAGCATAGGTGATCACAGAAGGCTGTTATAAGCTGGGTGGCAATCGGAGCGCTCAACACATAAGAGCACTGTAATTGGCAGGCTGTTATACAACAGAGACAGTAAGGAGGTCAGAATCGTATTTCTCAGACAAGTAAAGCCAGACTTAGAATTGACTAATAAGTTGCACATGGAAGGGGCAAGATCTGGTGAGTGCCTCTCATAAAAGCTCAATATTGAGATATCTTGCAACACAGAACACAGTTATTACATATTTCTAGCCACTGGTTACAGCTCAGATCCCTCACAGGCAGGATACGTATCCACAATTACCCAGTGTTAATGGTCTTGTAGAGATTGGGTCCGGTGAAACACTCTCCCCTTTCCTGTTGGTCATAGTGCTAGCAGGTCATACCCCATTTTCCTTTGCCCATGATCGTCATGTGAGGGCAGTTTCCTTGGGGAGAAATGTTTCTTGCAGGTCCAATAATCTAAATACTCAGTAATAGAGTAATTTCAGGAGCATACACTCTTAAATGCATTCTTCAATTTATGGCAAAGGACTAATTCAAATATAAAGATGTGCTAGACCATCTACTATAGGGGATGTAAAGGAGGAGAACCACATCTGCTACCTTTAGATGAACCTTCAGATACAGTGAAATAAGTATTCAAAAGAAGTAAGGTTCCATTGGGAGTTTACTGACAGCCTACACTTAATATAACTTGGCTAAATTTCAGTCCTATAAAGCTTTAAGAAGACAGCATCCTTTTCTTCTACTAGATACGACGAGTCCACGGATTCATTCTTACTTGTGGGATATTATCCTCCTGCTAACAGGAAGTGGCAAAGAGCACCACAACAGAGCTGTCTATATAGCTCCGCCCTTGACTCCACCCCCCAGTCATTCTCTTTGCCTACACTAAGTAATAGGAAGGGTAAAGTGAAAGAGGTGATAAAATGTTAGTTTTTATTTTCTTCAAGCAAGACTTTTTTATTTGAAATGGTAACGGTGAGTGCTATTTTTGCCCAGGCAGCAGATGGATGAAGATTTCTGCCTGGAGACTGATGATCTTAGCAGTTGTCACTATGATCCAGAGTAGTTTCCACAGAATGGCTGAGGAGTGCTTAAGAAACTTCAGTGTGAGGAACGTTTTTCATGCTATAGCATTGAGGTATGTTCAGTCATTTTTTTCTGGAGAGACTGTGTTATTTCAGAACTGGCTGACAGTATTCCCATAAGGGAAGGGGTAAGCAGCAATCCTACATGTGAATAGAAGGGTATTACTGGAACCTGTATGTTTTGGGCTGAAAAAATGGTTGACACTGATGACATAATGTTTGCTGGGACAACACGATTTCTGTTGGGAGGCAATTAACGTTTTTTTAAAAGCAAACGTTTTATTTTGTTGTCACTGGAGGGTTCACATGGCTTTATTTAAGATCCTGGGTATATGGACCCACATGGCTAGGTTCTAGACCGCTTTAGAGTGGTTTTTACAAGGCAACTAAGACATCAATGTAGATGGGCGAGGCCTAATTTCGCGCCTCAGATGCATAGTTGAATTCCCCATGCAAGCAGCAAGCTCCAGCTCCGGTGCGCCTAAAGGAGAAGATTTGGCCTAATCGAAGTGTTAGAGTATTGTTACAGACCCCTGAGGGCAGGTAGGCGCCACAGCTCTGCAGGGGGTGATTAGTTAATGTTATTTTGAGATAACGTTTTTGGCCATTAAGGGTTAAGCATTCCTTTCTTGTGGTGCAATCCTAGCTGACAAGATAAGTCACTTAAATACTAAAATTGGGATTATTGTATCATTTTAGGGCATTTTTGGAAAAATTGTACGCTTTTTTTCTCTTAAAGGCGCAGTACCGTTTTTCAGATTGTTATTTTTTTCACTAAATAAAGTGTTTTCAAGCCTGTTTGTGGTCATTACTGGCCTGTTTTAACATGTCTGACATTGAGGAAAGCCAATGTTCTATGTGTTTAGAAGCCATTGTGGAACCCCCACTTAAAATGTGTCCCTCATGTACTGAAAGGGCCTTACATTGCAAAGAACATATTTTAGGTGATGAAAGTATGTCTCAGGATGATTCTCAGTCAGAAGAGAATCAGGTTATGCCAACTAATTCTCCCCAAGTGTCACAACCTTTAACGTCCGCTCAAGCGACGCCTAGTACTTCTAGCGCATCTAATTCTTTCACCCTGCAAGATATGTCTACTACCCTTACAGAGGTATTATCTAAACTGCCTGGTTTACAGGGTAAGCGCAGTAGGTCCGGTATTAGAGTAAATGCTGAACCCTCTGATGCTTTATTGGCCATCTCCGATGTACCCTCACAGTGTTCTGATTTGGGGGTGGGGGAATTGCTGTCTGAGGGAGAGCTTTCTGATTCAGGAAGTATGTTTCCTCAAACAGACTCAGATGTGACGGCCTTTAAGTTTAAGCTTGAACACCTCCGCTTGTTGCTGAGGGAGGTTTTAGAGACTCTGGATGATTGTGACCCTATTGTCATCCCTCCAGAAAAATTGTGTAAAATTGATAAATATCTAGAGGTCCCTACTTACACTAATGTTTTTTTCCAGTCCCTAGAAGAATTTCGGACATTGTTAATAAGGAATGGGATAGACCAGGCATTCCGTTCTCTCCCCCTCCTACTTTTAAGAAAATGTTTCCCATATCTGACACCATTCGGGATTCGTGGCAGACGGTCCCTAAGGTGGAGGGAGCTATTTCTACCCTGGCTAAGCGTACAACTATACCTATTGAGGACAGTTGTGCTTTCAAAGATCCTATGGATACAAAATTAGAGGGTCTTCTAAAGAAATAGTTTATTCATCAGGGTTTTCTTCTGCAACCTATAGTGTGCATTGTTCCAGTAACTACTGGCCTGAACTGAAGGAGATAATTTCCGACATTACTGGAGGTAAAGGTCATGCCCTTCCTCAGGACAAGACGGTTAAAATGAGGACCAAACAGAATAATTTTTGCTCCTTTCGAAACTTTAAGGGTGGTCCCTCTACTTCCTCCCCGCGCCACCAAGCAAGAGGGAAACTTTGCACAATCCAAGTCAGTCTGGAGACCTAACCGGACCTGGAATAAAGGTAAACAGGCCAAGAAGCCCGCTGCTGCTACCAAGACAGCATGAAAGGGCATCCCCCGATCCGGGACCGGATCTAGTAGGGGGCAAACTTTCTCTCTTCGCTCAGGCTTGGGCAAGAGACGTTCAGGAACCCTGGGCATTAAAAATCGTGACCCAGGGGTATCGACTAGAATTCAAGGATTCTCTCCCAAGAGGGAGTTTTCATCTTTCACGTTTGTCTGTCGACCAGACGAAAAGAGAGGCATTCTTACGCTGTGTAGAAGACCTATATTCCATGGGTGTAATCTGCCCAGTTCCAAAATTAGAACAGGGGCAGGGATTTTACTCAAATCTGTTCGTGGTTCCCAAAAAAGAGGGAACCTTCAGACCGATTTTAGATCTCAGAAACAAATTTCTCAGAGTCCCATCGTTCAAGATGGAGACCATACGAACAATTTTACCAATGATCCAGGAGGGTCAATATATGACCACCGTGGATTTGAAGGATGCGTATCTTCACATTCCTATCCACAAAGATCATCACCAGTTCCTCAAGTTCGCCTTCCTGGACAAACATTACCAGTTTGTGGCCCTTCCTTTCGGGTTGGCCACAGCTCCCAGAATCTTCACAAAGGTGCTAGGGTCCCTTCTGGCGGTTCTAAGGCCGCGGAGCATAGCAGTGGCGTCCTATCTGGACGATATTTTGATTCAGGCGTCATCTTACCATCTATCCAAATCTCACACGGACATCGTGTTAGCTTTTCTAAGTACTCACGGGTGGAAGGTGAACATACAAAAGAGTTCACTGATTCCTCTGACAAGGGTTCCATTCCTAGGAACTCTGATAGACTCGGTAGACATGAAAATTTTTCTGACGGAGGTCAGAAAGTCAAAAATCCTAACTACTTGCCGAGCACTTCATTCCATTCCTCGGCCATCAGTGGCGCAGTGTATGGAGGTCATTGGGTTAATGGTAGCGGCAATGGACATGGTTCCGTTTGCTCGCTTGCATCTCAGACCACTGCAGCTGTGCATGCTCAGACAGTGGAATGGGGATTATGCGGATTTATCTCCTCAGATAAATCTGGATCTAGAGACCAGAGACTCTCTTCATTGGTGATTGTCACATGATCATCTGTACCAGGGAATGTGCTTCCGTAGGCCAGTATGGGTCATAGTGACGACGGACGCCAGCCTCTTGGGCTGGGGTGCAGTCTGGAATTCCCTGAAGGCTCAGGGTGTTTGGACTCAGGAGGAGTCCCTACTACCAATAAATATTCTGGAACTGAGAGCGATATTCAACGCGCTTCAAGCGTGGCCTCAGCTGGCTTCGGCCAAATTCATAAGATTCCAGTCGGACAATATCACGACTGTAGCATATATCAATCATCAAGGGGGAACAAAGAGTTCTCTAGCGATGATAGAGGTTTCCAAGATAATTCGATGGGCAGAGACTCTCTCCTGCCATCTATCAGCAATCTATATCCCAGGAGTGGAGAACTGGGAAGCGGATTTTCTAAGTCGTCAGACTTTTCATCCGGGGGAGTGGGAGCTCCATCCGGAGGTGTTTGTGGCATTGATTCGTCAATGGGGCACACCGGAATTGGATCTGATGGCATCTCGTCAGAATGCCAAACTTCCTTGTTATGGGTCCAGATCACAGGATCCTCAAGCAGTACTAATAGATGCTCTAGCAGTACCTTGGTCGTTCAACCTGGCTTATGTGTTTCCTACTTTTCCTCTCCTACCTCGTCTGATTGCAAGAATCAAACAGGAGAGGGTTTCAGTAATCTTGATAGTGCCTGCGTGGCCATGCAGGACTTGGTATGCAGATCTGGTGGAAATGTCATCTCTGCCACCGTGGAAACTGCCACTGAGACAGGACCTTCTCGTTCAAGGTCCGTTCCAACATCCAAATCTAATTTCTCTGCAACTGACTGCCTGGAGATTGAACGCTTGATTTTATCTAAGTGGGGATTCTCTGAGTCAGTCATTGATACCTTGATTCAGGAGTTTGAATTTAGTTCTAAATGTTCTTCAAGGGGTTCCGTTTGAACCCTTGCATTCCATAGATATTAAGCTTCTATCTTGGAAAGTTCTGTTTTTAGTTGCTATCTCTTCTGCTCGAAGAGTTTCTGAGCTTTCTGCATTACAATGTGACTCGCCTTATCTTATATTCCATTCTGATAAGGTGGTTTTGCGCACTAAACCTGGGTTCCTTCCTAAGGTTGTTTCTAATAAGAATATTAATCAGGAAATTGTTGTTCCTTCTCTATGTCCTAATCCTTCTTCTAAGAAGGAGCGTCTGTTACATAACTTGGATGTGGTTCGTGCCCTGAAGTTTTACTTACAGGCAACTAAGGATTTCTGTCAAACATCCTCCTTGTTTGTTGTGTATTCTGGAAAGCGTAGGGGTCAAAAAGCTACGGCTACCTCTCTTTCTTTTTGGCTGAAAAGCATCATCCGTTTGGCATACGAGACTGCTGGACAGCAGCCTCCTGACAAAATTACAGCTCATTCTACTAGAGCGGTGGCTTCCACATGGGCTTTCAAAAACTATGCTTCTGTTGAACAGATTTGTAAGGCTGCGACTTGGTCCTCCCTTCATACTTTTTCCAAATTTTACAAATTTGATACTTTTGCTTCTTCTGAGGCTATTTTTGGGAGAAAAGTTCTTCAAGCAGTGGTGCCTTCTGTTTAGGTATCTGTCTTGTCCCTCCCGTTCATCTGTGTCCTGTAGCTTTGGTATTGTATCCCACAAGTAAGGATGAATCCGTGGACTCGTCGTATCTTCTTCTGTCAATTTAAGACAGATTATATTTCTTTCATGTAATTAGCAAGAGTCCATGAGCTAGTGACGTATGGGATATACATTCCTACCAGGAGGGGCAAAGTTTCCCAAACCTCAAAATGCCTATAAATACACCCCTCACCACACCCACAATTCAGTTTTACAAACTTTGCCTCCAATGGAGGTGGTGAAGTAAGTTTGTGCTAGATTCTACGTTGATATGCGCTCCGCAGCAAGTTGGAGCCCGGTTTTCCTCTCAGCGTGCAGTGAATGTCAGAGGGATGTGAGGAGAGTATTGCCTATTTGAATGCAGTGATCTCCTTCTACGGGATCTATTTCATAGGTTCTCTGTTATCGGTCGTAGAGATTCATCTCTTACCTCCCTTTTCAGATCGACGATATACTCTTATATATACCATTACCTCTGCTGATTCTCGTTTCAGTACTGGTTTGGCTTTCTACAAACATGTAGATGAGTGTCCTGGGGTAAGTAAATCTTATTTTCTGTGACACTCTAAGCTATGGTTGGGCACTTTGTTTATAAAGTTCTAAATATATGTATTCAAACATTTATTTGCCTTGACTCAGAATGTTCAACTTTCCTTATTTTCAGACAGTCAGTTTCATATTTGGGATAATGCATTTGATTTAATCATTTTTTCTTACCTTCAAAAATTTGACTTTTTTCCCTGTGGGCTGTTAGGCTCGCGGGGGCTGAAAATGCTTCATTTTATTGCGTCATTCTTGGCGCAGACTTTTTTGGCGCAAAAATTCTTTTCCGTTTCCGGCGTCATACGTGTCGCCGGAAGTTGCGTCATTTTTTTGACGTTATTTTGCGCCAAAAATGTCG
The DNA here is from genome assembly GCF_027579735.1 of Bombina bombina. Taxonomy (NCBI): domain Eukaryota; kingdom Metazoa; phylum Chordata; class Amphibia; order Anura; family Bombinatoridae; genus Bombina; species Bombina bombina. The sequence continues at coordinate 1,238,717,574 of NC_069499.1, forward strand.
GCGTTCCGGATGTGGCGTCATTTTGTCTCCACATTATTTAAGTCTCATTTTTCATTGCTTCTGGTTGCTAGAAGCTTGTTTTTTGGCATTTTTTCCCATTCCTGAAACTGTCATTTAAGGAATTTGATCAATTTTGCTTTATATGTTGTTGTTTTTTCTCTTACATATTGCAAGATGTCTCACGTTGCATCTGAGTCAGAAGATACTACAGGAAAATCGCTGTCTAGTGCTGGATCTACCAAAGCTAAGTGTATCTGCTGTAAACTTTTGGTAGCTATTCCTCCAGCTGTTGTTTGTATTGATTGTCATGACAAACTTGTTAAAGCAGATAATATTTCCTTTAGTAAAGTACCATTGCCTGTTGCAGTTCCTTCAACATCTAAGGTGCAGAATGTTCCTGATAACATAAGAGATTTTGTTTCTGAATCCATAAAGAAGGCTATGTCTGTTATTTCTCCTTCTAGTAAACGTAAAAAATCTTTTAAAACTTCTCTCCCTACAGATGAATTTTTAAATGAACATCATCATTCTGATTCTGATAACTCTTCTGGTTCAGAGGATTCTGTTTCAGAGGTTGATGCTGATAAATCTTCATATTTATTTAAAATGGAATTTATTCGTTCTTTACTTAAAGAAGTTCTAATTGCTTTAGAAATAGAGGATTTTGGTCCTCTTGATACTAATTCTAAACGTTTGGATAAGGTATTTAAATCTCCTGTGGTTATTCCAGAAGTTTTTCCTGTTCCTAATGCTATTTCTGCAGTAATTTCCAAAGAATGGGATAAATTGGGTAATTAATTTACTCCCTCTAAACGTTTTAAGCAATTATATCCTGTGCCGTCTGACAGATTAGAATTTTGGGACAAAATCCCTAAAGTTGATGGGGCTATTTCTACCCTTGCTAAACGTACTACTATTCCTACGTCAGATGGTACTTCGTTTAAGGATCCTTTAGATAGGAAAATTGAGTCCTTTCTAAGAAAAGCTTATCTGTGTTCAGGTAATCTTCTTAGACCTGCTATATCTTTGGCTGATGTTGCTGCAGCTTCAACTTTTTGGTTGGAAACCTTAGCGCAACAAGTAACACATCATGATTCTCATGATATTATTATTCTTCTTCAGCATGCTAATAATTTTATCTGTGATGCCATCTTTGATATTATCAGAGTTGATGTCAGGTTTATGTCTCTAGCTATTTTAGCTAGAAGAGCTTTATGGCTTAAGACTTGGAATGCTGATATGGCTTCTAAATCAACTCTACTTTCCATTTCTTTCCAGGGTAACAAATTATTTGGTTCTCAGTTGGATTCTATTATTTCAACTGTTACTGGTAGGAAAGGAACTTTTTTACCACAGGATAAAAAATCTAAGGGTAAAAACAGAGCTAATAATCGTTTTCGTTCCTTTCGTTTCAACAAAGAACAAAAACCTGATCCTTCATCCTCAGGAGCAGTTTCAGTTTGGAAACCATCTCCAATCTGGAATAAATCCAAGCCAGCCAGAAAGGCAAAGCCTGCTTCTAAGTCCACATGAAGGTGCGGCCCTCATTCCAGCTCAGCTGGTAGGGGGCAGGTTACGTTTTTTCAAAGAAATTTGGATCAATTCTGTTCACAATCTTTGGATTCAGAACATTGTTTCAGAAGGGTACAGAATTGGTTTCAAGATGAGACCTCCTGCAAAGAGATTTTTTCTTTCCCGTGTCCCAGTAAATCCAGTAAAAGCTCAAGCATTTCTGAATTGTGTTTCAGATCTAGAGTTGACTGGAGTAATTATGCCAGTTCCAGTTCAGGAACAGGGGATGGGGTTTTATTCAAATTTCTTCATTGTACCAAAGAAGGAGAATTCCTTCAGACCAGTTCTGGATCTAAAAATATTGAATCATTATGTAAGGATACCAACGTTCAAGATGGTAACTGTAAGGACTATTTTGCCTTTTGTTCAGCAAGGGAATTATATGTCCACAATAGATTTACAGGATGCATATCTGCATATTCCGATTCATCCGGATCATTATCGGTTCCTGAGATTCTCTTTTCTGGACAAGCATTACCAGTTTGTGGCTCTGCCGTTTGGCCTTGCTACAGCTCCAAGAATTTTTACAAAGGTTCTCGGTGCCCTTCTGTCTGTAATCAGAGAACAGGGTATTGTGGTATTTCCTTATTTGGACGATATCTTGGTACTTGCTCAGTCTTTACATTTAGCAGAATTTCATACGAATCGACTTGTGTTGTTTCTTCAAGATCATGGTTGGAGGATCAATTTACCAAAAAGTTCATTGATTCCTCAGACAAGGGTAACCTATCTGGGTTTCCAAATAGATTCAGTGTCCATGACTCTGTCTTTAACAGACAAGAGGCGTCTAAAACTGATGGCAGCTTGTCGAAACCTTCAGTCACAATCATTCCCTTCGGTAGCCTTATGCATGGAAATTCTAGGTCTTATGACTGCTGCATCGGACGCGATCCCCTTTGCTCGTTTTCACATGCGACCTCTTCAGCTTTGTATGCTGAATCAATGGTGCAAGGATTACACAAAGATATCTCAATTAATATCTTTAAAACCGATTGTTCGACACTCTCTAACGTGGTGGACAGATCACCATCGTTTAATTCTGGGGGCTTCTTTTGTGCTTCCGACCTGGACTGTAATTTCAACAGATGCAAGTCTCACAGGTTGGGGAGCTGTGTGGGGATCTCTGACGGCACAAGGAGTTTGGGAATCTCAGGAGGTGAGATTACCGATCAATATTTTGGAACTCCGTGCAATTTTCAGAGCTCTTCAGTTTTGGCCTCTTCTGAAGAGAGAATCGTTCATTTGTTTTCAGACAGACAATGTCACAACTGTGGCATACATCAATCATCAAGGAGGAACTCACAGTCCTCTGGCTATGAAAGAAGTATCTCGAATTTTGGTTTGGGCGGAATCCAGCTCCTGTCTAATCTCTGCGGTTCATATCCCAGGTGTAGACAATTGGGAAGCGGATTATCTCAGTCGCCAAACGTTGCATCCGGGCGAATGGTCTCTTCACCCAGAGGTATTTCTTCAGATTGTTCAAATGTGGGAACTTCCAGAAATAGATTTGATGGCGTCCCATCTAAACAAGAAACTTCCCAGGTATCTGTCCAGATCCCGGGATCCTCAGGCGGAGGCAGTGGATGCATTATCACTTCCTTGGAAGTATCATCCTGCCTATATCTTTCCGCCCCTAGTTCTTCTTCCAAGAGTAATCTCCAAGATTCTGAAGGAATGCTCGTTTGTTCTGCTGGTAGCTCCGGCATGGCCTCACAGGTTTTGGTATGCGGATCTTGTCCGGATGGCCTCTTGCCAACCGTGGACTCTTCCGTTAAGACCAGACCTTCTGTCACAAGGTCCTTTTTTCCATCAGGATCTGAAATCCTTAAATTTAAAGGTATGGAGATTGAACGCTTGATTCTTCGTCAAAGAGGTTTCTCTGACGCTGTGATTAATACTATGTTACAGGCTCGTAAATCTGTATCTAGAGAGATATATTATAGAGTCTGGAAGACTTATATTTCTTGGTGTATTTCTCATCATTTTTCTTGGCATTCTTTCAGAATTCCGAGAATTTTACAGTTTCTTCAGGATGGTTTAGATAAAGGTTTGTCCGCAAGTTCCTTGAAAGGACAAATCTCTGCTCTTTCTGTTCTTTTTCACAGAAAGATTGCTATTCTTCCTGATATTCATTGTTTTGTACAAGCTTTGGTTCGTATAAAACCTGTCATTAAGTCAATTTCTCCTCCTTGGAGTTTGAATTTGGTTTTGGGGGCTCTTCAAGCTCCTCCGTTTGAACCTATGCATTCATTGGACATTAAATTACTTTCTTGGAAAGTTTTGTTCCTTTTGGCCATCTCTTCTGCCAGAAGAGTTTCTGAATTATCTGCTCTTTCTTGTGAGTCTCCTTTTCTGATTTTTCATCAGGATAAGGCGGTGTTGCGAACTTCTTTTGAATTTTTACCTAAAGTTGTGAATTTCAACAACATTAGTAGAGAAATTGTGGTTCCTTCATTATGTCCTAATCCTAAGAATTCTAAGGAGAAATCGTTGCATTCTTTGGATGTTGTTAGAGCTTTGAAATATTATGTTGAAGCTACTAAATCTTTCAGAAAGACTTCTAGTCTATTTGTTATCTTTTCCGGTTCTAGAAAAGGCCAGAAAGCTTCTGCCATTTCTTTGGCATCTTGGTTGAAATCTTTAATTCATCTTGCCTATGTTGAGTCGGGTAAAACTCCGCCTCAGAGAATTACAGCTCATTCTACTGGGTCAGTTTCTACTTCCTGGGCGTTTAGGAATGAAGCTTCGGTTGATCAGATTTGCAAAGCAGCAACTTGGTCCTCTTTGCATACTTTTACTAAATTCTACCATTTTGATGTATTTTCTTCTTCTGAAGCAGTTTTTGGTAGAAAAGTACTTCAGGCAGCGGTTTCAGTTTGAATCTTCTGCTTATGTTTTTCGTTAAACTTTATTTTGGGTGTGGATTATTTTCAGCAGGAATTGGCTGTCTTTATTTTATCCCTCCCTCTCTAGTGACTCTTGTGTGGAAAGATCCACATCTTGGGTAATCATTATCCCATACGTCACTAGCTCATGGACTCTTGCTAATTACATGAAAGAAAACATAATTTATGTAAGAACTTACCTGATAAATTCATTTCTTTCATATTAGCAAGAGTCCATGAGGCCCGCCCTTTTTTTTTTGTGTGGTGGTTATGATTTTGTATAAAGCACAATTATTCCAATTCCTTATTTTATATGCTTTCGCACTTTTTTATCACCCCACTTCTTGGCTATTCGTTAAACTGAATTGTGGGTGTGGTGAGGGGTGTATTTATAGGCATTTTGAGGTTTGGGAAACTTTGCCCCTCCTGGTAGGAATGTATATCCCATATGTCACTAGCTCATGGACTCTTGCTAATATGAAAGAAATGAATTTATCAGGTAAGTTCTTACATAAATTATGTTTTTTGTGTTCAAACTTCAGTCACCTCTGCACCTTTTAGTTTCTCCTTTTTCTTCCTATACCTTCGGTCGAATGACTGGGGGGTGGAGTCAAGGGAGGAGCTATATAGATAGCTCTGCTGTGGTGCTCTTTGCCACTTCCTGTTAGCAGGAGGATAATATCCCACAAGTAAGGATGAATCCGTGGACTCATCGTATCGTAGAAGAAATCAATTTATCAGGTAAGCATAAATTTCCTTTTTGTGTCACTATAGTGCTAAGATGGCTCATTCCAATATGAAAAAGCAGAGACAAATGGAAGGCCCTAAGTGTACTGTGGCTGATCATTTTAATAGCAAGATTCAGCTGGATAAAGATGGCTCAGAAGATGATTCTAGAGACTCTCAGTTTTCTTATAAAGGCCAAACAGAACTTGAACCCAAGGCAGCCCATAAATCTGCGGGAGGAGAACTATCTGCTAAAATGGACACTCACTACTTCTCTCTTAAAAGTGAGATACGGAATTCAGTGGCTGAACTTAGAAGAGACCTCAATGTGCTAGGAGAAAGAACTGACACCATTGAAAGAAAACAAGAGGATCTTGCGGTAGATCATGCCAACTTATTGTTGTATGCTCAGACACTAGCAGAAAACATCACTAATATGGAAACCAAATTGGCAGACCTGGAAGATAGGTCCCACCGAAACAATATTAGAATAAGAGGGATCTCAGAAGAAGTGTCTGCAGCGGATCTGCCCTCTTACCTTCTAGGATTATTCAGAGCACTACTAGGGTATTTCCAAGATATTGAGCCGTTAATAGACAGAGCTCATAGGGTTTTGAGGCCAAGATCAGCACCAGCGGATACACCAAGAGATGTGGTAATTAGGCTGCACTATTACACATTTAAAGAACGCATCCTGAGAGTAGCCTTCAACTCTAAGGCACTTCCTGAGTTATACAAGGATATCCAGGTTTTTCCAGACCTTTCCTCACACACACTTGCTAAAAGAAGATCGTATATGTCAGTTACTCAAAGTTTGAGGAAAAATTGAGTTAAATACGCATCCTGAGAGTAGCCTTCAACTCTAAGGCACTTCCTGAGTTATACAAGGATATCCAGGTTTTTCCAGACCTTTCCTCGCACACACTTGCTAAAAGAAGATCGCATATTCCAGTTACTCAAAGTTTGAGGAAAAATTGAGTTAAATACGCATCCTGAGAGTAGCCTTCAACTCTAAGGCACTTCCTGAGTTATACAAGGATATCCAGGTTTTTCCAGACCTTTCCTCGCACACACTTGCTAAAAGAAGATCGCATATTCCAGTTACTCAAAGTTTGAGGAAAAATTTAGTTAAATACAGACGGGACATTCCGGTTAAGCTGTTCTTCCAATACGATGGAAAGGCATATACCATCATCAGTTTAGAAGTTGGACTGAGACTCCTGGAATCATTAGGCCTTTACACTGCTTCACCTACTAATACAACTGCATCCAGTGAAATGACAGGCCTGAGAGTGGCAGCTCTTGAGTGGCGGCCTCTACCTAAAAGAGCTAATGTCAAGCCAAAAAGGAAAGGTTCTGCAACAGCAGCAGAGGGATAGCGGCAGTGAAGTTCATGCTTGTTGGGGATGTGAATTATGTCACTCAGTGGTATAGACGTTTCTGGCCTGCCAGACAAAATCAAACCTGTTTATTGGGTTGACAGTTATTGACATGTGTACTATGTTCAAAATGTTTTTTTTATCTCAGAGTTTTTCTTCCCTAGGTTGATGGACACTCTTGTTAGCTTTAGAGACTGAATGCAGTTCGGAGGTAACTTAGTTAAATTGTGAGCTGTTTATAAATAATTAGTAAAGGATGGGGTATTAGAATATTCCCGATTTTACAGTTGGTTTAGTATAGCGTTAAAAAAGGAACATAAACCAATGGATTAAACACTGATTGCAACAGCATTCATAAGAGTATATGATGCAGATACAAGGTTTTGTGATTTTGAAATATTAAGTATGCTAGAATGTCATAATATTGCAAAGATTTTAAGAAAACTGGGAAGGGAATTATAAGTTGTGCAAGTAAGAAAATATTCACTTCCTCAGAGGTGGCTTAGTTTTTATATTAAAATATTGACAATTTAGGGTGCTCCCTTATGTAATTTCCCCTCATTTGTACTATTGATTTAATTACTTATCAGACTACAACTACGTTTTTGTCCAAAAAATAAGAGTCTTGTCTCCCTCAAATTCATTTTACATAAATCCCCCCCCCCCCATTGTGATTACGTATTACATAACTTTAATTCATAATTCACTGTTAGAATAAATTAAGCCCAGTTGGATTTTCTGGGTAAATCTCCTAGCGGCTCAAGTCCGCTGAATATAGTGTGTCATTTCCTAGAGGCATTCTGGACTTTCGATGGTCTCTTTCATTACGACCATAAGTTTATCAGAAAAATAAACAATTAGTGGAGTTATAAAGTATACCTTATTTTCCTTCTTAATACAGGGAGAGTCCACAGCTGCATTCATTACTTGTGGGAAATACAGAACCTGGCCATCAGAATGAGGCAAAGACACCCCAGCCAAAGGCTCAAATACCTCCCCCACGTCCCTCATCCCCCAGTCATTCTTTGCTTTTCGTCACAGGAGGTTGGCAGAGAAGTGTCAGAAAATTACGGAGTAGTTCCTTAGGAAGGGTATCTGCCCTTCAAGATAAGACTGGAGTTGTAAGTAGTCAGCCCCTCAGTGAGAGCATTGATGAAAGTCTGGAGATGCAGGGAGAGCCTCTCTGCAAAACCATCCAGACTCATATTAACAGCTCCTTAAGCAATCAGTGTTGACAAGTTTTGCTGCCTGCTTTCTTCACTCAAGTCCATGTCAGAAGCGCTGCTACAATCTGTCAAACTTGAAGGACCGTGTTGCTGTTCCACGGCATAGATTCCGGTAAGATCGTTTCATTTTTTACACTCATGTTAATGATAGAAGACAGGGTCTCAGTGGGACTCTTTTATCTTTATGGAATCAAGGGTTAATATCTCCTGAGGGAGATTATTCAACAGGGGGGTCTTTTAATCATGTTTGTTATGTGATTTTGACTGCTTATGTGTAAGAGATGTTTTTGGGGCTCATAGGCTGATATGGAACGTACAGGTTATTTTCGTTTTGAGAGCTGTGCAGTTTTAATAAGCTGGCACGCTTTTCCTTAGCTGGGGCGGTCCTGCATGATGCATCTTGTGACCGGGAGTGGTCACGTTTTGTTTCCCATTTCCGATTACTGACCGAGTGTCTGCGGAGAGGAATCGGTTTTCTCTACCTGTCTGGGACATAGGAGGTGGTGAGTGCCCCAGCCATTGGGGGTATAAGGTGCCAGTTGTTTTTTGTATAATTTACTTTAGACGAGTTATGGAGGATTCTGATATTTTAGAGGGGGATCCCTCGGATACAGAATTTGATACCTATGTATATTGTGAGGAGGCCTGGGTAGACCAGCCCTCTCAATTATGTTCCGTATGCCGCAGTAGGGTGTTCTTATCAACCAATGTTGAGATGTTAGAGACCACTGAGCCTTCCGCCTCTGAGGATTCCTTGTCCCGTGAGGTGTGTTTCCTAGCATCTTCTGTTCCTACACATGCAGTTTCCCTGAATACTGCTGCTCCTTCGCCTGAAGGAGACTTTTTTCCTCCAGAGGTTACTGCACGGTTCCGCATGGCCATCTCTATGGCTTTAGCGGCCTTGCCTCTTCCTGCTACGTGCAAGCAAAGGGTTAATTTGTGCACTTCTGCCCAAGGACCGTTGTGTAAATTGACAATTGTATCCAATCAGTCATCTGGGGATGCAGTTCCCTCTGAGGCTTCAGAGGGGTATCCTTCAGGGTTGTAGTCTCACAACTTGATTCCTCTGACTGAGGAGGACTTAGCATTTAGATTAAGAATGGCACGCCTGCGTTTGCCTCTGAGAGAGGTTTTGGCAATGTTAGAGGTTCCCAGTACAGATCCGTCAGTTGAATCTCAGTCTGATAGCGATCTTGACTAGACGAGTGGAGAGGGATGGAGATCCTATTCCTTAATAAATAAATATATATATATATATATATATATATATATATATATATATATATATATATAATTAGAATCCCAATCCTGAGCTCTATAGGGGTTTGTGCCATGTTACAGGCTGGACCTGTTTGTTTTTATGTTACACACTCCTTTGGCTATCACTTTTTGTGCACTTGCCTATTTTCTTTTCTATTCCATGTCGAATGGTTGTTTGATTTTAGAGCTCTGGGTTGTTACAGAAACTCTTTTTAAGAAGATGTTTCGTCACATAGAATTTTTGGTTCGCGATCGTGGAGACTTCCGGTGGAAGCATCTAGGTCTCTGTTTGGTGTGATGATTCCCTTGATAATTTCAAAACAAAATTTAAGCCACAGAGTTTTTATTTCTTTATTTTGATTATTCTCAGTTTTTCTAGCACTGCTGGAACTTAAGAATTTTCCGTTTTGCCCTTGAGTTTCTGGCAGATATGTTGTATCCTAGATGACAGGCAGGACCTGTTTTGGGTGCTAGTTAGTCTGCTCTTTCCTTCTGCACAAGAGAAGGAGTTCTAGCTATTCTGGTCCAGACTAAGCAGGTCCACATATCCTAGATGACAGGCAGGACCTGTTTTAGGTATATCTTGGATGGATACTTGATGCTGGATCCTATTGAGATCCAGGGGTCATAGAGGCCGGAGCTAGGCTTCACATTCTGTTTTTCTGGGGAGTTTTTACTCTCTTGGTTTTGTCTTTCGGCAGAGAGAGGGAAGTTTTTCGGGTGACTTCTGTTGAAGCAGCCTTCGGAAGAATGGATTTGTTGCAGGCTGTGGTGCCCTCAGATTGGGCCGCCTCTTCTTTTTTCCCCTCTTGTTAGCATTCAGTGTCCTCTGTAGCTTGGGTATAATTTCTCACAAGTAATGAATGCAGCTGTGGACTCTCCCTGTATTAAGAAGGAAAACAAATTATGCTTACCAGATAATTTCCTTTCCTTCTGTACAGGGATAGTCCACAGTTCCCGCCAGTGTTCTCCGTTGGGCGGCCCTATATTTTATTTAATTTGTTTCCTTCTGGCACCTTTTTCACCCTGATATTTCTCCTATTGTTCCTTCTTCCCTCGGCAGAATGACTGGGGGATGAGGGACGTGGGGGAGGTATTTGAGCCTTTGGCTGGGGTGTCTTGAATGAATGAATGCAGAATAATGAATGCAGCTGAATGCAACTGATCTTCGCTTTATGTCGCACAATGTCCAGGGTCTAAATTCCCATGCTAAAAGAAGTCTCCTTCTTAATAATCTAAAAAGAAATGATAGATGTGACTTTGGGGCAGGAGATCCACTGGTCGGACAATGGAGGTAAGCCATATTCATTCAGGAATTATTCTAAACTTTTTGCAACAATGTATAACACAAAGACTAGAGGTGTAGCCATTCTGATTAAAGATTCAGAGGCCTTCGAGCAGGTATATGTTGAACAAGATCCACAAGCTTGATATATAATTATAGTTTGTAAATTAAATAATATATTGATGACCCTGGTTAATGTATATGCTCCCAACAGTAGCCAGATAAGATTTGTCAAGAAATTACTAAGATCAGTGTCCACTGTTAAACAGGAAGAGTTAGTGATAGGAGGGGATTTCAATTTGGTGTAGGACGCAGATAAAGATAGATACCTTCCCCTTACAGCTACAAAAGATAGATCAGCTAGCTCACAGTCACAGGCCTTCCGGAAACTTATGTCACAATTCCCATTATTTGACATCTAGAGAGCCTTTATCTCTGCAGAGAGGGAATATACTTTTTACTCTAATCCACATACGTCATATTCAAGACTTGACACTATATTCTCCACCCCTTGACTGCTAGATAAGATCGCTGGGTCTAAAATTCAAACAATAACTTGGTCAGATCAAAATTCGGATTGTGGTGTGTTTAGGGTCACATTCTATGGGAGCTGGGTTATTCATGGAGGTTGGCAGATTGGTTAGTGAGCGCACCTCAAACAAATGAAGAGGCCATGGAGGCTATAGTTGAATTTATGCAAATAAACGACAATGGACAGACTTCCCTTCAAACACTGTGGGCAGCCTTCAAAGCATTTATGAGAGGGCACTACATAAAACAGGCAGCTATAGCCAAGAAGAAGCAGGGAGGGTCCTTAGCAGAACTAACATGCAAACTATGTATTCTACAGCAACAACTGTTGGTTAAGTATTCAGTACTGGTGAACTCTCATATACAGAAGGTTAAATCCCAAATTAAAGACCTTGAATTTCAGAGAGTCCATAGAACATTGGAAAAGTTCAGACAATTATATTACTACAGTAATAATAAAGCAACGAAAACATTAGCAAATAAATTTCGCAATAAGGTTGCTCAAAGAAGGATAGCAGTTATTAGACTAGATTCAGATATTATTACCTCCTCTAAGGGGGTAGGTTATGCATTTGGGCAATATTACAGGTCTCTTTATAATTTAAGAGCTCAGCAAGATAACTTAAGTGTCTCATCCCAAGACATTGGGCAGTACCTTAGCACCTTACAACTTCCAGTATTAAATAGAGAACAAATAGAACCCCTCATGGAGCCTATTTCTATAGAGGAAATTGTCATTAAACAGTTGAAACTTGGTAAAGCTCCATGCCCGGATGGGTTTACTGGCAGATTCTATGAAAGCTTTCAAGAGCATCTTACTCCCATACTGGTCAGTTTATTTAATGAAATTATAACAGCGGGAAGATTTTCTCCTGAATTTCTTGAGGCATCTATAATTACTCTCTTGAAACCAGATAAAGATCCTTTGAATTGTAGTAGTTACAGACCCATATCACTTATAAATTTAGATACTAAATTATATTCCAAAATATTGGTGAATAGATTAGCAAAGGTTATTCCCCACATAGTAAATGAGAACCACGTTGGTTTTATCCCAGGTAGAGAGGGCCCAGAAAATACAAGGAGAATTCTACATATTTTAACAGAAGCCAAGAGATGGGGGATGCCCCTCTTCATCCTGTCTTTAGACGCAGAGGTGTTCAACAGGGTGGGGTGGGACTACCTTTGGCAGACAATGAAGGCATTTCAACTGCTGGATCGATATGTAAGGGCGGTTGGGGCTTTGTACTCATGTCCTTTGGCTAGGGTGCGAGGTGTTGGATTTACATCTGATAGTTTTAGTTCATTTTAAATTGTACGAGGCAGGGGTGCCCTTTGTCACTGTTGCTTTTTTGCTCTGGCGGTGGAATCACTGGCACAGGCGATTAGACTTGTCAGTAGAATTAAGGGTTTCAATTTGGGGACATATCAGCATAAGATAGCACTTTTTGCTGATGATGTTACCTTGTTGATTACCTCTCCTAAAGGTATTGATCCCCACAGTGCTATAGTTACTCACATACTTTGGCAAACTAAGCTATTATAAATTAAATGTTACTAAAACTGAAGTATTGCATTTAAATATACTAGATGCAGAGATACTTAACCTTAAGAAAACATTTGATTTTTTTTTTATTTTTTTTTTAAATAATTTTTTTATTGAGGTCATAAAAAGCAAAACAAGTTACAAACAAGAATCACCAATAGACTTAAGTAGCATAGCGATAAGACAGACATTCTGAATTTTTAAACATACTGAAGACATAAATTGATATAAACTCTGAGTTTCCATTATGAAAGCCCCTGATAACATAGGACTAGCAAATGGGAAGAATGGTCTTGAATAAAGTAAACTAGAATGTCTGTAGGATTCCTGCGTATGAGGAAAACAACAAACTCAAAATAACCTCCGTTTTGTATTAAATGAGGAGTAACATTGGGCCCCACAATGCAGAAGAAAATATATATTAGTTTATCTGTTTGGCACAGAAAAAAAAAAGAATTTGGGCAAAGGGGGGGTGAGCTTCATAATATTTGGGGGAAGGGAAATGCAGCGGGCAAGAGCCGCTCTAAATGGGGAATAGGGGAAGGAGGGGGGGCGGAGCTAGTCAGTACACTAGACTAATGAACACTCCTAAGCTTCTAAACATGTGAATACAAAGCAATTACAGGTTTTAACCTTAGATAATGAAAGGTATAGTCACTTATGGTATGAGCTTGAACCCTGATTGGATATGAAAGGATGAAATCTATGGGTGTTGGACTGACTTCATATTTAAATGGTGTATTATGTAAATATATTGAATCACCCAAGACTCTATATCTACCCTCTGCTGCAATGAGAAACAGTACAAATCATATAAACATCAGTCAGGTATTCTGAACACAGTGCAACATAAAAAACATTAGCAGCTTATATAGAGCTTACAAGTGAATCAAGGGATATTACAATATTATAGATAAGCCATAATAAATAGCAGGTAGATGACATAAGTCAATTTCCCAAAAACTGATACAACATATGAGGAAAATAACCAGTTTCCATGGAGCTGTACAGCTGATGGACAGAATGATACGATTGATTAAAAATATCCATCCACTGAATCAGACTGCTTAGTATTAATAAAGGGTGGGCATGGTTAGAAACAGGGTTATCCACCTAACCACTATCGGTGAGGAATAGTATGGGAATAATTGTTAATAATCCTCTAGGAGGAGAATAGTCCCGATTGCTGATCAGTTAGGGTTTATTTATTTATAGCTGCCGAATGTAAAGCAGAACCTTAAGAGTTTTGACTATTAGGGAGTACTGTAATGTGTAAGATCTCTTCTTTTGACAGAGATGAATAGCAGGCAGTTACTAATAAACATAAACATAGGAGGAGTATGCAGGGCAGATGACTGGAGCATATATTCTCTAATCTGCGCCCTACTAGATTGCCCTAAGAGCTCTATTTGGGCTTCTGCTCATATGGTACAACTAGAAGATGTAGAATAGGGGTGTTCTGAGGGAGGGAAAAAAATAAATAAATAAATAAATGCACTAGGTCAAGAAGGCTTAGCCTGGAACACAAGTGCTGCTAGTCTTATACTTGCTTGGCCATTGGGAGATGGGTTTCAAACCTTAGTTAAATTTATAGAGGTATGCAGAGCGTGAATCAGGAGACAAACACATATGTAAAACAAACAATAAAAACATTAATGTGAACATAGCTATTGTATGGGTAATCCCCATAATAAAAGAAATATGAAACTAAAGCAAGTAGAAATTTTAACTTGGGAATTTAACATCAGGGTTTCAGTTAACTGTAAATTATAAAGTTCCTTGTCATGTAGCCGCTTCTGACTTCTGCCGTGGTGATATTGCCAAGTCTAGCCTACCCCGTCGCGGTACCACAACCTCCGCCATATCATAATGGGAGATGAAAGAATTTCTGTCTTACAACCATGTAGGCAGCTGAGTATCCGGCATGACTCCTCCACGCATGAAAAGAGCGTGCTATATTCTCCTAGGGTGTTCTCAGGGCCCTCTATGTGACAATCGGTCGGTGTGCTCCCAGCCATGAGGTGTAGATATCTCTGCAGGGATCCAGCAAACTCTGCGCTATGGAGCGGAGCGGATCTGAATTCAGCACAACTGCTATGCTCATGACGCTGCAAGGAAGCCTTCACCTCACTATACGGTAAATTGAGGCCCTCAACCCCACCGGAGGGGCCGGCCGCATCCCCATCCAGGGCAGCCAAGGGCTGTGTGATACTAGGCATGTCTGATCCTTTTAGCTCCGTCCTCATTAGATCCGGTCGGCTGTCCATGAAGATGGGGGGCTCCGTGGGTACTTGCTTAAGAAGTTGCTGGGCAGAGGGACGGGCAGTTGGCGGCTGTGTGTGCACTCTCAGTTCTGGGGTAGAGGGTAAAGGCGTGTAACTGTCCCTAAACGCCCCAACTAAGTCCTGGTACCTGCAGCACATCCGATGGTCAAAAGCTTCAAGCTGGGCTAAAACGGTTCCGAGTGCCTCCTCCATACCTCAGAAGTCACCACTTCCCCTGGTCTAATGTTCCGTAAATAGTAATTTGTAGGTAGGATGCCACGCGGATAGCAAGATGGCCGCCTCCCCACAGCTGCTGCAACTGCTCTTGCGGTAGTAATTAGAGGCAATCTTCTGTGGCTAGGTTGCAGAATAACGGTAATGTCTTCTCAAAACCCACTCTCTCATTTGGGAATAGATTGGGCTGCACTGAGTGGTCAAAGTTAGATAAATAGTCGGAACAAGTCCGGAGCTGATATGAGATGCGACCACTCAGATGCAGAGCTAGCTCCGCCCCCCGAAAACATTTGATTTTAATTGGTCAGCAGAGGCTATCAAGCATTTGACTGTATGTCTGTGGTGATTTATAAAAATTTCTCAGAAAGAATGGCTGAGTTTAGGTCATTGCTGGAGTCTTGGGAGTTTGCGGAGATATCATGGACAGGCAGGAGAGTGGCTATCAAAATGTTGCTCCTCTCGGAACTTACTTATTTGTTTAGATGCATCCCTCTGCAGGTGGCCAGATTCCTTCTCAGCAAATTACAAGGAATTATGTCCTCCTATGTTTGAAGGGGCAGAAAGGCCAGTGGAGAAAGGAGGCTTAGCTCTCCTCAACATTATACTATATCACGAGGCAGCACATTTGTCTCATATTCAGGGGTGGAGTAGTGCATTTCATTACGCAAGATGGCAAGATGTAGAAAGGGTCTTAATACCAGATTTCATCAGACTCAGTGATCTCATCTGGATTCCTTCATATTATAGGAAAAAATTGGGTATTGGCCATCCACTAATTTTAGATGCTCTGTATTACTGGGATAGGCCTAGACATTGTAATAGCATTTCCCACCCCCCCCACACACACCCATCCCTGGCTCACACAGTGATGAGTTTGATTAGATGCTTACAGGAAATTCATAGCTAACATTGGTTTCAGTTTGGATCCCTGCTGGTCAGGGACCTTTTTGTAGATTGAACATGGTTAACCTTTAGAGAGTTTATAGAGAGATTTGTGGTACCTCCGAAACTTCAATTTGAAACTTCCAGATTTTTCAGCCTCCTAAGACACTGGAAATTCATGGGAGAAGTGTTGAGACATCTGACAAAATGGGAATTATGCTGGCTGAAGGGGTTTGGGTCAGAGGGTCCTTTTCTTATTCCCTTCTCACTGATTTTGAAAGCCTTTCTAAAACTTATTCACATAAATCGTGGGAGAGAGATTTAGTGGATGTTGACACTTGGAATAGAGAGATGGTGTTTGTCAGGAGTGTGCTTCACTGCACCACACTCTGGTAGCTACACTACAAAATTGTTATGAGATGGCATTTAGTTCCAACATATTTACATGAACTATACAATCAGGTCGCTCCCCTTTGCTGGAGAGATTGTGGCCAATTGGGCACATAGATTCACATATGGTGGGACTGTCCGAGGCTTCGGTCTTTCTGGAGAAGGTGTTTTGACCTTTTGGGAAACATGAATTATAATATTCTACGCTTGCCGGCGGTGGGTCTCCTGTGCCAGTTACTTCTGAAAATCCCCCCTACAAGAAAAAAAATTCTTATATACTTTTTGACAGCTGCCAAGCTGGCCATAGCCAGACTTTGGAAGCAGTCGGTTCCCCCAACTATTCAAATGGTCTTGGACATTTTAAATGACATAAGGAAAATGGAAGCATATGTATTCAGAATTAAAGACAAGACTGACCTGTGCCGTGAAATATGGGAGATTTGGTCAACGTTCTTTTAAGTTTAGGCATAATATGTAAGAGCCTAAAGTACGTTTATATTTAAAAAAAAAAATCCTTTTGTCTGCCTTGACCCCTATTCCCTACCACAAACTCTTGAACAACCTAGTAAGTACAACTGAAGACAAAGTGTTTTATATGGGTATGTAATGTATTTATATTTACATCACAGATGATTGAGACATTGAGAGGTTGGTGTGCTAAGGATAAGAATCTGAACCTCTCCAACAAGTGTGTATACTTATGCTTATGATGTCATAATACAATATATTATTCTAATAGGAAGCAAAACATGATTCAGAGGCTTCATTGTAATATCAGTTTATAAATAGAAAATGTAAGGTATTGTGATAATCTGTGTATTGATCTCATATAAAACATATTTGAAATTTTGTACTAAACAATTATATTGAGAATATTTGTCTATGCTAAGTGGGATTTGCTGTAACATCCTACTATTGATGTTATAATTTTATTATGTCAAAGTCTGATCTGTGCTGCATAATATTTACCTTAAAGGGACATTATACACTCAAAAAAATATGGGCTACTTAAATAAAGCATTAAAAGAAAATAAAGTTTTGAATTAACATGTATTATCAATTTTGCTGCTTAACGTCCTAAAAATGATTTTAAAGTTTGAAGTCCTCTGACTTTATGAGAATACATTTGTAATACCCAGAAGCTGCAGAATTCCACTTCCCTTTCCCCCTCCCAGTTACCACAGATCTCCTCCAGTCTATACACAAGCTAATTAAATGCCGTGGTAACCGGGAAGGGGGAGGGAAGTGGAATTCCTGCAGCTTTAGAACGGACTGTGTGAAATCAGCAGCAGATGCAGATTACACAGTAGCTGCTAAACTCAGCAGCATATTTTCCCTTCTGTCCGGTCTAACACTGCAGGAATTCCACTTCCCTCCCCCCTCCCGGTTACCACGGCATTTAATTAGGTTGTGCAGAGACTGGAGGAGATCTGTGGTAACCGGGAGGGGGAAAGGGAAGTGGAATTCTGCAGCTTCTGTGTATATCTGCATTGTTTCTGCCTATGAACATAGTACTGCACAATAAAGCACATTACACAGACTGCTCCAGCAGGAGGGCTGTCTAAACACTAGTTAGGGAGTGTGGAAAAAAGCCTTGTTCTGTAGCTACTGGGTATTACGAACGTATTCTCATAAAGTCAGAGGACTTCAAACTTTAACATCATTTTTAGGACTTTAAGCAGCAAAATTGGTAATACATGTTAATTCAAAACTTTATTTTCTTTTAATGCTTTATTTAATTAGCCCATATTTGTTTGAGTGTATAATATCCCTTTAATAAAAAAACTTATGTTAAGAAAAAAAAAAAGAAAATACGTTTGTCGGTCCAGATAATATATTATATACTATATGGCCAAATGTATGTGGACATCTAACCGTCACACCTATATGAGCTTGAGCAACCCATTCCGAATCGAGTTGTTCCCTTCCTTTGCATATATAACTGCCACAACTCTCCTGGGAAGGCTTTCTATAAGATTTTGCAGCCTTTGTGAGGTAAAGAACTGATGTTGGCCCTCTCACTTAGCATTCCAATTCATCCAAAAGGGGTTCAGTCAGGTTGAGGTCAGGGCTTTGTGCAGGCTATTCAAGTTCCTCCAAACCAAACTTGTCAAACCATGCCTTCATGGGCCTTGCTTTATACAATGCAAAGGTGCACAGAAATGCTTGAACAAGAAAGGGCCTTCCCCACAAAGTTAGAAGCTCCCAATCATCTAACATTTATTGGTATTCTGTAGGATGATTAAGCTGACCCTTCACTGTAACTAAGTGGCCTAGCTCAACCCCCCCCCCCCTCAAAGAAAAAAACCCAGACCATTATCCATTCTCTACCAAACTTTACAGTAGGCACTATGCATTCAGGTAGCATTCTCCTGACAGCCACCACTCCCAGATTCTTCCATCAGACTGTCAGCTAGTGTAGCTTGATTCATCAATTCAGAGAACATGTTAGCACTGCTCTAGAATCCAGTGGAGGTATGCTTTGCACTACTCCAGCTGATATTGCGCATGGTGATGTGAGGGTTATGTTACAGCTGTTTGGCCATTGAAAACCATTTTATGAAGCTCCCAACACACAGTTCTTAGGCTGATGTTGCTTCCAAAGGCAATTTGAAAATGTGTAGTGATTGATCCAGCAGATGATTGGTGATTTTTACGTGCTACTTGCTTCAGCACTCAGCAGCCCTACTCTGTGAATTTGCGTGGTCTACCACTTTGTGGCTGGGCTATTGTTGCTCCTAAATACATCCACTTCACAATAATAGGTCTTACAGTTGACATGGGAGATCTAATAAGGCAACAGAAATTTCAGAAACTGAGAAGGAAGAAAATTACTGATCTCTTCAATATTACCCATTCTACTGCCAATATTAGTCTATGGAGAGTTCATGAATACGTGCTGGATTTTAAGCACCTTTTAATAATGGCTGTGGCTGAAACAACTGAACTCATTAGGTAGGGTTCCCCACATACTTTTGGCCATATAGTGTATATACCAACCAGAGGGACACAAGACCACTTGTTTAAAAGAGTGGAGTCTGGCCTCAGCCAAACATCTAATTTAAAAAGTAAAAATGTCTTCTTTCAAACAAGGGTGTAACTCATCCCTTTAGATACAGAGTTTTTAATGATGAGGGCGGAAGGCTATTATAGAGACTCTGCTGCGTATTGTGAGAAGGATGAGACCTGTCATTTGAAAGAAGAATTTCATTATTTTGAATAAAAGATCATATGTCCCTCAAATTTAAAGAAGATCACTATAGTAATATGATCACCTAAACAAACTAGATACCAGGGAGTAGATTGATGAAGGGTCTCCTTTAGATCCCTTGTTAGCACCCATTAAACACTGAAAATGGGAAAACCCATTTTGCAAAGTATAGAGCTTCTTAGACCTCTCAGACCCCTTTCCTTAGTTGGCGATCGCCAAAATAAAGGAAATCATCTATTTTAATAATTTACATTATGAGAGGGGCAGTGGCTTCAAAAGGCCCTATCCCCTAAAGACAAAACACACATAATACCCTCCATAAAAAAGAGGGGATTAGCCTCTTTCAAATGAAGGGTCTTGTGCCCTTATAGGTGGCAGACAATTGTAATAGAAATTGCAATCACCTGTGTAGTAGCTAACATTTAGAGTACTTTGTGTTTTTTATGGGGCTGTATTATCCAAAAATCAGTTCTGAAATTGGGCACCTGATCCTTTCTTTTTCAAAGAAGAGTGCCCCGTCTTTTAATGGAAGAGTTACATGTTAAGGTGTCTATCTGATGATCCCCATGGCACCATACTTAGTACCATAGGCATACAAAAAAATCAGGTGGTTGGAAATCCCCCACAACAAAACTTAGATGGACACGAGACCCCCTATTTAAAAGCATTAATCCTACTCTTTTAGTTGAGAGTTCATGTGTTAGCTGCTGGGGGTTCTGGTGATTCTAGAATCCTTTATTACCCACACCATAGAAAATCTCATAAGAGATGAGAAACAATGTGCACACCATAGTGTTATCTGAGAGAGCTTTAAGCCTCCCATTTACTGGAAAATACAGAAACAGCAACAGTCACAGATCTTGAAATAAAGTAATTTTAGCCTTTGAAACACATTGAGCCCTGTGAAATAAAATCTAAATTTTGATTTGTGAATAAAGCTGTCATGGTTGTTGAACCATGGGAGTAGTTTCCAATATATTAAAGGCTCAAATTTGTCTCAGATACCCCTATGGTGTGTCTTTCCTTTTTTTGAGTACAATTCTGGTAGAATGAGAGAGGTGCCGGACCAGAGATATTGTGAATGAACAGAAGTATTTGCCAACAAGTGTTTTCATGTATTACATTGTTGCCTTTCATAATTTTATAAGTGACCCTGCTATGGGTCGCTCCCCTATTGTTGAAGTATGGGAACACTACACTATCATTAAATAAATTACCTAAATTAACTACAATTAATTACAATAAAATAAAATAAATTACAAAAAAACAAACAAACTAAATTACAGAAAAAAATAAAATAATTAAAAAAAAATTAAAACTAATTAAGCCTAATCTAATCCCCCTAATAAAATAAAAAGCCCCCCAAAATAATAAAAATCCCTACCCTATACTAAATTACAAATAGCCCTTAAAAGGACTTTTTGCGGGGCATTGCCCCAAAGTAATCAGCTCTTTTACCTGTAAAAAAAAAGACAATACCCCCCCAACATTACAACCCACCACCCACACACCCAACCCTACTCTAAAACCCACCCAATCCCCCCTTAATAAAACCTAACACTACCCCCTTGGAGATCACCCTACCTTGAGACGTCTTCACCCAACTCGGCAGAAGTGGTCCTCCAGATTCAGATAGCGCACCAATTTCAGACAACTTTCCAATTTACTTCTATCACATTTGCTTTTTTCTCTTGATATCTTTTGTTGAAGAGTAAAACTAGGTAGGCTCATAAGTGCACGTGTCTTTAGTACTCTATGACAGCAGTGTTTTGAAACATTATTTATAGCAGGGATTCATCTTCTGCCTCCCTTTACAGATCAACGTTATACTCATATTCCATTACCTCTGCTGGTTTGGCTGTCTGCTATTAGTGGATGAATGTCTATGGGTAAGTATATTTTGTATTTTTTTTATATAGACACCCACAGCTATGTTTTGGGCACTTTTAGCTTTTGTTAACTATTTATATCTATGTGTATTTATGGCCCAGGGACATATTCCCATTATTTTTCTTGCTTGTTATTTCTTTGCACCCAAAATTTCTCATGAGCATACAAGCGGACATTCAAACTGGCGCATATTTATGCAAGAGGTTAGCGCGCACATTTTTTCATACATGAGCACGCAAACGTGCGTTCCATTTGGCCCATATTTGTGCACCATTTTTTTCGCACCTCTTGGTGCGCATCTAATTGAATCTTGTGCCACAATAAATGTTTCTGTATCATGTGTCACTATTGGCGCATCAGTATCGCGCACGTTATGACACATCAAAGATGCGCCTTTTACTACATTTTGTTTTGCAAATTTTGCATTTGAAATTTGTCAAAACTGATATTAACTGCTTTCCTAGGCTTCATTTGCTTAGCAATGTCCGTGCAACGCTATATAAAGGAGGCATGTTTTTTCCTTTTCCTCAAAAAGCATGCCTTAAGGGGGTAACAATAGTAATTATTGCATCTTACTTTTTACTATTTTTTTACCATAATGGAGCAGCACCAATCTGTCCCTAAAGTTACCATAGGAACTGAGTCTGGTGAACACCTTTTTACCAAAACTAAGTGTGCTTATTATAAAACAACTTAAGTAGCTTCTTCAGCTTATTTATGTATCTCATGATACCGATTAATCTAATGATGTTTCTATGTGTACTAATGCACCTACTGTCTCCTCCTTGCAGATGGATGCAGATGGCGTACCTCCAGCAATGAAAAAGTTTATTGCAGTACGTTTATTGCTACTGCCTTTACGAAGGCCCCAGCTGCACTACCGCCTTCAAATAAGCAGTTGTAAGATATATTATATTTATATGACAAACGTTAAACACATAAATGAAGAGAATCGCAAACTCCATGTTGTGTATATATATTGAGAGTTGATAAACAATAGGACTAGTGACATAGAAATCGGTACAAAGTAATTTCTGTCTCCCTGATTTAAAGAGACACCTCCTTAGCTAAAAACATACAAGTGGGACTCAAATTTAATTCTCTGTTAGATACACAGCTAAACACATAAAACAGAGGCATTGAAGGATGCATATAATAAATACGGTCAAACAGCTTTAATTAAAGCAGCACATAATAAACACTGCTGTACAGCTCAGTTTAAAGCAGCATTAAGAACCGGACTGCTATAACAATGGTTTATACGGATAAAACCGAATCCCACACTATATGTAATTAGAGTAAAGAAACAAGAGGAACTTTAACACAGCATAATTGGTGCGGATCACCTACTGTACCCAATACTGTAAGAGATCTATCTAGATCTTCACAAATAGAGATCTAAAGTGATACACTAAATTAACAGAAAGAATATTTTCCTTACTTGTGTGATACACATATATACCAACTCATACCCGCCGAACAGAGCGACCTATGGTTGGTTTGCAACTAAGTCTATATACTTATAAACTGTTTGTAACAGAGTTCACTTGAAATATTTAGAACGGTATTGGATAAACAGCACAGAGTTTAGTTGCTCCTCAAATTCATAAGAGGATACATACTATATAGAAACTATAAAGTGTACAATACCAATACTTAGTACAAATTCCACCTTCAATTGTATAAGAGTCCAAACTTTTACTACGGTTTGCAAGAGTTACTATTTAGAGTCACACTAGTACTTAAAATTGCGTGCGTTCATCCTAGTTTATTAACTTGACCACTAAGCTATAATAAATACAAAGGTAAGAACTACCAGAGGATACCTAAGTGTATTTTTAATTATATTCCTATTTTATATTTCAATTTATTAAAAGTTAAATTTTATCTTATTTTCACAAGTTCAAGATAAGCTGTTGTGTAAACTATAAACCTGATATTGGAAAACATAAACCTAGAGTGCTAATCTGTGTATTCTTGCCTTGAGTAGGTAAATACATTTACAGCCTGCAAGCCACTTTATAGAAGTGAAAAAAAAAATGAACAGACTTGTCTTTACCAACCCCCTGAATTAATTAGACTGGTAGTGGCACCCCTAAATGACATTGCTGCATTGCAGATTGCAGCGCTGGAAATTTCCCAGTATGTGCTTTACTTGTGAAGTTTTGTTTTTTTCTATTCTCCCCAAACAGTGAAAAAGATAACTATAATGGAGGAAACCAAAACAATAGACTAATTCAGGGAAAGGGTGAATTAGTCTATTGTTTTGGTATCCTCCATAGTTATATTCTTCACTGTTTGGGAGGAATAGAAAAAACCAACATCACAAGTAGAGCACATACAGGGAGTTTTCCAGCGCTGGAATCTGCAATGGTATTAGCTGCAGAACCCTATAAGCAGCCCCCATATTACTGTGCAGAGGATTTTGACCCCTTATTCACTGTCCCTGGCAGTACAGCCCTCCCTCGCTTTCTTTTTTTATTTGCGTCTGTGTTAGTGCATATGTGTCTGACTTTATGTTAGTGTTTGTGTGTCTGTGATAGTGTGGGTGTCTATGTTAGTGTCTCTCTGTTTCTGTGTTGTTGCCTGTGTGTCTCTGTGTTTGTGTTAGTGTGTGTCTATGTTAGTGTCTGTTTGTTAGGTTTAAGTGCAATTTTAAATATATCTGTGTGTATGTATGTATGTATGTATGTGTGTATATATATATATATATATATATATATATATATTGTTATGCAGCACTACCACAATTTGATTTGTTATGTGGCATAACCATTGTTTGATTTGCTGTGCGGTGTTACCACTGATGTGTTATGTGGCGTTACCATTGTTTGATTTTTATGCAGCGCTACCACTGATTTGCTATGCCTCGCTAATTTATAGATCCAAAAAGTTTCCTGTTTACGTTGTTTTAGTAACCTATGATATCTACCTGGAGGTATCATATCGATCACTTGTACTTTCAAACAGCTAGAATTGCTCATATGGCATTATGAAAAGTGTTTTGGAACGCTATGTTTAGTTTGTTTATCTTTAATACTATACAGATGTTCATTGGTCCTCCTCCTGATCTGACGTTTGGTGCGTTCTACATATAATAGGCCACACCCACATTCCAAAAGACATACAACATATGTGGAGTCACAGTTGCTTCTAAATTTAATATCAAATTTTTCAGTATTTTCAGTATTATAAAACTCTGGAGAGCAATTGATGTGACTGCACATATTGCATCTTGATTTCCCAGATTTGAAATTGCCTTTTCTATATGAGGAGAATCTACGGCTTCATTCCTTACTTGTGGGAATACAGAACCTGGCCACCAGGAGGAGGCAAAGACACACCAGCCAAAGGCTTAAATACCTCCACCACTCCTCTCATCCCCCAGTCATTCTTTACCTTTTGTCACAGGAGGATGGCAGAGAAGTGTCGGAAGATTCGGAGTAGTATCTTATGGAGGGTACTACTCTTCGCTATGGGACTGGAGTTTTAAAAAGTCTTGTCAGCCTCTCAGTGAGAGCATGGACGAATATTAGGGTCTGGAGATGCAGGGAGAGTCTTTCTGCAAAACCATCCAGACTCCTATTAACATCTCCCAAGCAATCAGTGTTGAAGCGTTTCACTGCCTGCTTCTGTCACTCAAGTCCATGTCGGGTGCGATGCTACAAGACTGTCAAATTTGAGAGGCTGCGTGTCTGTTCTATGGCGATGATTTCGGTAAGATTGTTTCATTTTATCTTATATGATAACGTAAGAAGACAGGGTCACAGTGTGACTCCTTTTATCTGTATGGAATCAAGGGTAATATCTCCAGAAGGAGATTATTGAACAGGGGGGATTTTATACATGATTTGCTTTATTATGTTTTATGCTGTGACATGTGTGAGATGAGGCTCTGGCAGATGTGTGAACATTCAGGTTTTACTTTCGTTTTGGATAACTGCTCAGCCCGTCAGTTTTGCGCATTTCCTTCCTGCAGTAGGGGCGGTCCTGCATGGCACTTCACGTGAGCGGGTATAGCCTCATTGACTTCCTTTTCCTGACCGTGCAGTTGACAGGAGACAAAGCGGTTTCTCTGTGAGGCCTGGGTCATAGGAGGTGGTGAGTGCCTCGGCCATTGGGGGTATAAAGGTGTCTTTTATTTTTTCTGTAGTCCATCATACAAGCACAAGCTATGGAGGACTCTGATGCGTTAGAGGGTACTCCCTCTTTAACTAAATCTAATGCCTGTTTTTATTGTGAGGAGGCTACGGTATACCCGCCTGCTCAATTATGTTCCACATGCTTGCTAAAGTAGTGATATCTAAAAAGAACAAGATGTTTAGTACCACTGAGCCGTCCACCTCTGAGGGGCCTCTGTCTTGTGAGGTGCGTTCCCTGCAATCATCTCCTATTACACATGCAGCTCCCCATTGCACTACTAATCCTCTTTCAGAAGAGGCCCTCTTACCGCCAGACTTTTCTGAACAGTTGCAAATGGCAGTGTCTGCGGCCTTTAGTGCTTTACCTTGCCCTGCTAAGCGCAAGCGAAAGGTTAAATACTGCTATCCTTCCCAGGGGTTATCTACCAACATGTTGGATTTATCTGATACTAGATTATCTGCTGATGAAGACGCCTCTGATACTTCAGAGGAGGCTCTGTCTGGGTCGGAATCAGCTGCCTCTAGGCCTCCGGCTGCGGAGGAACCAGACTTTAGATTTAGGATAGAGCACTTACGCTTTCTGTTAAAGGAAGTGCTGACTACGTTAGAGGTTCCGGAACCAAAGTTACCTGAGGAACCTTCTATTCCTAAGCTTGATATGGTTTATAAGGACAGGGTGGTGCCACAAACTTTCCTGGTTCCCGTAAAGATGGCAAATATTATTAAGAATGAATGGGAAAGGCTTGGATACTCTTTTTCCCCTTCTTCCTTTAAGAAATTGTTCCAGGTTCCTGACTCCCAATTAGAGTTATGGGGGGTTGTCCCTAAGGTGGATGGAGCTAGCTCCACGCTTGCTAAGCACACCACTATCCCGCTCGAGGATGGTTCTTCGTTTAACGAGCCCTTGGATAAGAAGCTGGAAACTCTGTTAAGGAAAATGTTTCAGCACACAGGATTTTTATTTCGGCAGGCAGCGGCGGTTGCTGCGGTGGCTGGAGCCGCTACTTATTGGTGTGACTCTCTGTCGGAGATGATCGAGGGGAAAACTCCCCCCGATGAGATCCAGGAAAGAATTAAGGCCTTGAGGTTTGCTAATTCGTTTATTTGTGATGCAAATATGCAGATTATCTGCTTGAATGCTAAGACATCAGGCTTTTCTGTTCTAGCCCGTAGGGCTCTATGGTTAAAGTCTTGGTCGGCTGACATGACTTATAAATCTAGACTACTTTCCTTTCCATTTAAGGGGAGGGTTCTTTTTGGTCCAGAACTGGACTCTATCATATCCACGATCACTGGGGGGCAAGGGTGCCTTATTACCACAGGATAAGAAAAATAAAGCTAAAGGACAAGGTCCTAATTTTCGCCCCTTTCGTTCGTATAAATCCCAACGTCAGCAGTTCTCTGCAAAGTCTGATCAGTCCAAGGGAACTTGGAAATTAGCTCAATCTTAGAACAAATCCAAGTAGAACAAGAAGCCAGCTGAGACAAAATCGGCATGAAGGGGCGGCCCCCGATCCGTCACTGGACCCTTGGGTTCTGGAGGTCATTGCCCAGGGTTACAGGATAGGTTTTAAATCTCATCCGATAATCTAGAGAGGAAAAACCTGCCTCTGGGAAGAAAAGATTTTAAGTCTATTTTGTACCCCTAGGAGACAATGTCCATCACCCAGGGATCTGGCACATTATCCAAGCCTGGGAAAAAAGAGAGAGTCTGCCCCCTACAAGATCCGCTCGCAGATCGGGGGCCAACCTTTCATGCTGACTTGGAATCAGCTGAAGGCTTTTTAGATTGCTTTCCCTTATTCCAGGACTGGTTGGGCTTCCAGGAAGGCTAGGCTTGATCTTGCTTGGAAGAAGGGGAGACTTGCCTTTAAAGTTACGAAAGGAACAAAAATTACTCTGACGTCCTTTCTGTTTATTTTTTTTATCTTGAGGAAGAAAAGAACCCTTCCCTCCAGTAATATCTAAGATCATTTCCACCAAACCAGGTCCTAACAAGGTCTTACCCTTGTAAGGAATAGCCATGAGCTTAGATTTAGAAGAAACATCCGCAGACCAAGACTTCAACCACATGGCCCTGTGGACTAGGACGCAAAACCAGAAATTTTGGCTCCCAGTTTAATAACCTGTAAGGAAGCATCTGTAATGAAGGAATTGGCTAACTTGAGAGCCTTAATCCTGTCCTGGATCTCATCAAGTGTGGTATCCATCTGAGGAGATTCAGGCAACGCATCAAACCACTAAGCCGCAGCGCTGGTAACAGTGGCGATACACACCGCAGGTTGCCATTGTAGACCCTGGTGGACATGCATCTTTTTTATTAAAGCCTCCAATTTTTTATCCATTGGATCCTTAAAAGAACAACTATCCTCTATGGGAATAGTAGTCCTCTTGGCCAAAGTGGAGATCGCTCTTTCTACCTTAGGAACCGTCTGCCACGACTCCTTATTTGAATTCGCTATAGGAAACATCTTCTTAAAAATAGGAGATGGAGAAAAGGGAATACCAGGTCTTTCTCATTCTCGAGCAATAATGCAGCATGGTCAAGAACCGGAAAAACCTCCACAGCAGAGGGAACATCAAAGTATTTGTTCAATTTACTAGACTTTTTAGGATTGACTACGATAGCTGTGTCGGAGTCGTCCAAAGTTGCCAAAACCTCCTTAAGTAATAAGCGAAGGTGTTCTAGCTTAAATCTGAAGGATACCACTTCAGCATCAGAAGAAGGAATTACATTATCTGAGTCTGAGATTTTCCCCTCAGATGCTACCGACATGTCTTCTTCCTCAGGCTTATGGGAAGAGACACTCTGGATAGCCAGAACTTGATCAGAAACCTTACTAACTGTTTCCTTAAATTTCCTTTTATGCCTTCCCTGCAACATGGGGAAAGCTTACAAGGCCTCAGATACCGCAAGGGATACCTGGAAAGCAATGTCTTGTAGAGAAAATCCTACAGGATTGCAAGAGGAACCACAGAGCATTGTATGTGGAGACTGAAAAAGTTGGGACGCTTGAGGAGAAAGCTGTGGCCTATCTGCAACAGGAGACACCTGAACACCATTTTCCTGGGATAATGGTGGCTCATGGTCAAATATTTTATCTCTATAACTTAAAGTTCTCTCAATGCATGAGGAACAAAAAGGAACTGGGGTTTCCACTTGAGCATCAAAACATAACTGACAAGCAGCAACTTCACCTGGGATAATGGTTTGAAAAGCCTCTTCATCCATCTTATGTAATAAATGAGGATAAAGTTTAAACATTCTTTATTTGAAAATAAAAAATAAATGTGTACTGTGTCTTTAAATAGAAATGTGTGTTAGTTCAACAAACCAAATAGACCTCAAGCTACCTATACACCTCAGTAGCTTTACTGAGGTGCCTACTTGTCCTACAGCTCATTTTAAAATACAGAGCAGTTACAGAGCCCTAACTGCCAAAAATAAACGGCTTACAACAGTAATCTCCATGACCTAAAGTTAAAGTATAAAAACTACTATAACACACTGAGCCACCATAAATCACCTCACAGTCTCAATGCCCAAACTGTCTAAAAGAAACCCCAAACATGAAGGTTTAATAAAGTCCCATATTAAATAAGACAGCTTTTAGCTGTAACAAGTGCCAGCAATCTCCTTGCAAAAGAAAATTAAAATGGCACTTACCTGAAAGTGCTGTCCGGCAGCAGGACAGCTCACCTGGTTTGAGAGGGTGCAGCACTTCACATGGACCTGTGAAGAGAGAAAAACCGAGTAAACCTACTCAGGTTTTCTAGTTAGGGCAGCAGATTCTTGAGAAAATGCAGTGAGGAATGTACCTCACAAGTTCTCAAGTGCTCAAAAGCCACCACTGCTGAAGAGACTGATGTGGACTAGGCTAGACCCCAGAAAAGAACAGAGTAAGCTTACCCTGCTTAAAAAAAAAAAAAAAAAAATCTTGATAGAAGAAAACTTCTCATCAGACACCTAAACTTCACCTTCTCCTTGCACTACAGGCAAAGAGAATGACTGGGGGATTGTGGGTAGGGGAGTGATATTTAACAGCTTTGCAGTGGTGCTCTTTGCCTTCTCCTGCTGGCCAGGAGTGATATTCCCAACAGTAATTGATGATGATCCGTGGACTCACCGTGTCATTAGAAAGAAATGAGGATGAATAGAAAAGACAACCAGAACAAGCCATATTAAAGGGACAGTTTACTCAAAAAAAAATTCCCTTTTAATTTGTTCCCAATGAGCCACTGTACCTGCTGGAGTGTATTAAATTGTTTACAAGTATTTCCATTACCCTCATATTGACATTTGAAATAGTTTATTTAGCCTGTGGTATCCCCACTCATCCTGAAAGTTTTTGGCCTTGAGGTCAAGCTGTGTTAACACAGCCAGTAGAAGAAATTACACTCCCAGTGGCTTATAGAAGAGATAAGGTAAAAGTAGTGAGATCTGATTATACCTACAAGCTCAACCCATTTTATTAGGTTGTGGCTTCAAAACACAAAATCAGCTAATTCATATACAAAAATAAGTCTTAAAAAAGTGAATCTCATACATTTTATACTCTGTAGCTGGTAAAAAAAAGTAATTGGAAACACATTAAGGAAAAAACTATTTTATAGTATACTGTCCCTTTAATGATGCTTGAGTTAGCTACTTATTTGGCCAGTTTCTTATTCAAAGATTGAAGTTAGCTTATTATTCACCCAGCATCTTATTCAGGTTAGCTTCTTATTCATGAAAGTAATTATTTATTGAACAACAATATGATATTAATCCTGAAATGCGGCACCAAACGTGGCCCCATAAATTCCATTCATTTCAATAGGAAATTCTGAATAAGGAACCAAGCTTTTACTCTTGGCTCTCTCACATGTGGCTTGTTTTATACAAATTGGGCCTCCCTCTATATAAATAAGTTAAAATTAGGTTGAGCCAATTGATATTGATTATAAAATATGCCACCAAACCTGATACCCTAATTTCCATGAATTTCAAAGGGAGATTCTGAATAAGTAAAAAGGAGAAAAAATTAGAGACAAGCGCAAAATGTACCAAAAACAAACACCTATAATGAGGGAAGATTCCCAAAAAACTTCCCACAAACAAAAGCAGAGAACTATTTCAATAATTTATAGGTGCGCAAACCAAAGGGGACGCTGAAGTAAATGGTATAAAGGTGGAATATTTTTAGCTACTGCTGGTCTCTAAATGTAACAATGAATAACCATGTGCATCTTAAATTGTATAACTTTATAAAGTAATTTTGTCTCAGACTTGGGGAAAACTTTTTATTATTCAGAGCTCTATACTGAACTCATTAAAATTATTAGTATTATAAACATGAAATAAATAGAAACCAAATGGGAGATTCAAAAATAAAATAAAATAAATATTTAAAAATAAGTATTTATTTAACTTAGATAAACCAGAACTAAAATTGAACAGTTACATAAAATAAAAGTACCGATGCTTGTTCTTTTTGTGAAAATCTGACATCTATTTAAGCGGACGCTTCTGTCTCTCACTTAGACGCCCTATACCACTCAGGACCCTCTGGGAGAATCCAAAGACCCTTATCGCACACTCCTTTGTGGAAAGCCTTTGGAGGATGTTTGCTGGATACACACCTTTATTTGGGAGCCAGTTTAAAAGTATCAACTTGGGCCAAAGGAGCAACTTTTTACTTTTTATTTTATATTGCATTATAAGTATTGTGTTAGTTGTTGTTTCATTATATGAACTTTTTGTATTTATTTGTTTAAATTCATTGTTTAATTTTTAAATAGTTAGAACCGGTCATTACATTTTGAGATGAATTATTAGATGAATTATTAGATGAGTTTATTTTATGTAACTGTTCAATTTTAGTTCTGGTTTATCTAAGTTAAATAAATACTTATTTTTTTTTATTTTATTTTTAAATAGTTTTTTTATTGAAGTTAAAGCATAGATCAACAAACAAGATTCGCCCTAAGGCCAAAGTTACAACAAAAAGAGTAATACATTGTCTATACACAGGCATTATTGAAAAAGCAATATGCACATGCAACAAGATAAATACATATCAGATCTTAATATGAAGATAGACAATAGTTTAGGCGAGATAAAATAGAACTTCATTTTATGTTATATTATTGACGGATGATCTCCACAGTACAATAGAAAATAGAGGAAGAATTATCTGGGTCCAAGATATCAGCCTGTGGAGAATTAGCATATGTATCAGCCACTCTTGGGCCGAGATATATAGGGGGGAAGGGGATATTCAGCGGATAAGCACCGCTATACACATAGGGGAAGGGGTGGAGGGCGGAGCCATATATGAGTGTAAATAGGTAAAGGTACATGGTGGGAACTTAGGAGTGCTCGAGCATAGAGACCTCAGGCCTGTCAGGAGAGAATTATATCTTGCGGGTCATAGTGTAGATTAGGTTATTCTCTGT
Source organism: Bombina bombina (assembly GCF_027579735.1). Lineage (NCBI taxonomy): Eukaryota > Metazoa > Chordata > Amphibia > Anura > Bombinatoridae > Bombina > Bombina bombina. The sequence goes on from NC_069499.1 coordinate 1,238,749,435, forward strand.
CGTTAAGTTTCCCCTCTAATAATATGGTCATATCCATAAGGTTGAGGGAATAATAGCTAGTAAAGGAATTTTATCAGGGCTTAGAAAAACTTAGTACTATTGTTATAATACGACTTGTATACTATGGACCGTGAGGTTAGGGAAACATGCTGGCTTTAGTCATAGTAAAGTTAGACAAGTAGGCAGGGATTCATAATCAGCAACTGGTGTGCATCAACTTATTAATGTATTGAATATACTTGATATATGGGTAGGCATGAGATACAGACAAAACCAAGTACTAGTTGCTGCAACAAAGTACTCCCCTTTACAGTAAGGGTGAGTGGGCTGCGTGCCTGAGAAGGCCTGCCGCTTATAAATGGAGAGCAGTGATGCTATATAAGCCTATTAATAATCAGATGGGAAATATAGCTTAATATCTAATAGAAAGTATCATGGCGTCTTACCAATAGGCCTTAGTTAGCTCACCTAATGATATGTAGCTGTTGTATTTCAAATATTATAAACTTGATATGTCAAAGTTGGATCTGAGCTGCAAACAGATGAGATAGAAATGCAAACATTAACAGTGAGCAGGTGAGAATATTTATAGGCCTGATATGTCAGTGGAGGATCTGGACTGCAAACAGGTGTACTAAAAAGCGTACCATCAGTGCTGCAGTTACATATAAGCCAGTGCCTAGACCTAGGTGCATAGGAATACATAAACTGTACAATTAACTATATCCTCTCGAAATACATAGCCATAGTACAATAAAAGATATATAAATATCAGCATATTGGCGCGCTATTAGATACCCCTCCAGTAAACTGTAAAGAACAAGATAAGTAATACATCAAACATATGTTGACCTTACGTAGTATAGCATTATACAGGGTAACTAGTTGTGATATATATGTCAAGAGACATGCGTTACTGAGTTGCTCACAGAACTAATTCCAAGTCTCTGCTCCTTGTAGGGCTATTTAAGGTAAAATATACAATGATGCAGAATAACCTTAGCTTGGATCCCTAGGTATAAATATAGAATAGCCAGGGGCTCAAAATAAGCACTTATATTTGGTATATGGAGATATGCTTAGACAATACTAGCTGAAAGACATCCTTAGGGTACAATTAATTTATCATGCGTCTGACAGGAACCTTAAATTCTATACGATATATAAAACAATGTGTGAACTGGTTCAGACCCTTAGTTAAAATTAAAGAGCGCTATATGCAGTATTGTATGCACAAGAGAAAAGAGCCCGCGCATACCACACTGTGCTCAGGGTCATTGTAAACATGAGTTAGTTGTGCCATTGAGAGTTAAGCTACTTAGAAATATGTAGTGGCAGACAGTAACATCTTAACACAATGAGTAGCTATATAGGGGCCCTAAGGCAGTGCTACCTATTAAATAGTATCTTGTACTGAGTGTAATTATTCTACATGGATCTGTGAAAGTTATATAACTATAGTCAGACTTGTGTATTTACATAAATACATTGTAAGTAGACCCATTGACTTAAGCTTAGACCATGTGTCCTATAGTAGAAATATATGTATATTTTGCAGTAATCCTACATTGGGGATTTTTATGAGATGAGAGAAGTAGCGGCTGGCTTATGGACATAATATATTAATCACCTGTCTTTAACTCTCTTAAACAGCAGCTAAGACTGTTTTGACCTCTTTGGACAATATTAAACCATAGCAACTTTCTTTCATGTAATTAGCAAGAGTCCATGAGCTAGTGACGTATGGGATATACATTCCTACCAGGAGGGGCAAAGTTTCCCAAACCTCAAAATGCCTATAAATACACCCCTCACCACACCCACAATTCAGTTTTACAAACTTTGCCTCCGATGGAGGTGGTGAAGTAAGTTTGTGCTAGATTCTACGTTGATATGCGCTCCGCAGCAGGTTGGAGCCCGGTTTTCCTCTCAGCGTGCAGTGAATGTCAGAGGGATGTGAGGAGAGTATTGCCTATTTGAATGCAGTGATCTCCTTCTAAGGGGTCTATTTCATAGGTTCTCTGTTATCGGTCGTAGAGATTCATCTCTTACCTCCCTTTTCAGATCGACGATATACTCTTATATATACCATTACCTCTGCTGATTCTCGTTTCAGTACTGGTTTGGCTATCTACTATATGTAGATGAGTGTCCTGGGGTAAGTAAGTCTTATTTTCTGTGACACTCCTAGCTATGGTTGGGCACTTTGTTTATAAAGTTCTAAATATATGTATTCAAACATTTATTTGCCTTGACTCAGAATGTTCAACTTTCCTTATTTTCAGACAGTCAGTTTCATATTTGGGATAATGCATTTTAATTTAACATTTTTCTTACCTTAAAATTTGACTTTTTCCCTGTGGGCTGTTAGGCTCGCGGGGGCTGAAAATGCTTCATTTTATTGCGTCATTCTTGGCGCGGACTTTTTTGGCGCAAAAATTCTATTTCCGTTTCCGGCGTCATACGTGTCGCCAGAAGTTGCGTCATTTTTTGACGTTATTTTGCGCCAAAAATGTCGGCGTTCCGGATGTGGCGTCATTTTTGGCGCCAAAAAGCATTTAGGCGCCAAATAATGTGGGCGTCTTATTTGGCGCGAAAAAATATGGGCGTCACTTTTGTCTCCACATTATTTCAGTCTCATTTTTTATTGCTTCTGGTTGCTAGAAGCTTGATCTTTGGCATTTTTTCCCATTCCTGAAACTGTCATTTAAGGAATTTGATCAATTTTGCTTTATATATATGTTGTTTTTTCTCTTACATATTGCAAGATGTCTCACGTTGCATCTGAGTCAGAAGATACTACAGGAAAATCGCTGTCAAGTGCTGAATCTACCAAAGCTAAGTGTATCTGCTGTAAACTTTTGGTAGCTATTCCTCCAGCTGTTGTTTGTATTGATTGTCATGACAAACTTGTTAAAGCAGATAATATTTCCTTTAGTAAAGTACCATTGCCTGTTGCAGTTCCTTCAACATCTAAGGTGCAGAATGTTCCTGATAATATAAGAGATTTTGTTTCTGAATCCATAAAGAAGGCTATGTCTGTTATTTCTCCTTCTAGTAAACGTAAAAAATCTTTTAAAACTTCTCTCCCTGCAGATGAATTTTTAACTGAACATCATCATTCTGATTCTGATGATTCCTCTGGTTCAGAGGATTCTGTCTCAGAGGTTGATGCTGATAAATCTTCATATTTATTTAAAATGGAATTTATTCGTTCTTTACTTAAAGAAGTCCTAATTGCTTTAGAAATAGAGGATTCTGGTCCTCTTGATACTAAATCTAAACGTTTAAATAAGGTTTTTAAAACTCCTGTAGTTATTCCAGAAGTTTTTCCTGTCCCTGATGCTATTTCTGCAGTAATTTCCAAAGAATGGGATAATTTGGGTAATTCATTTACTCCTTCTAAACGTTTTAAGCAATTATATCCTGTGCCGTCTGACAGATTAGAATTTTGGGACAAGATCCCTAAAGTTGATGGGGCTATTTCTACCCTTGCTAAACGTACTACTATTCCTACGTCAGATGGTACTTCGTTTATGGATCCTCTAGATAGGAAAATTGAGTCCTTTCTAAGAAAAGCTTATCTGTGTTCAGGTAATCTTCTTAGACCTGCTATATCTTTGGCTGATGTTGCTGCAGCTTCAACTTTTTGGTTGGAAACTTTAGCGCAACAAGTAACACATCGTGATTCTCATGATATTATTATTCTTCTTCAACATGCTAATAATTTTATCTGTGATGCCATTTTTGATATTATCAGAGTTGATGTCAGGTTTATGTCTCTAGCTATTTTAGCTAGAAGAGCTTTATGGCTTAAAACTTGGAATGCTGATATGGCTTCTAAATCAACTTTACTTTCCATTTCTTTCCAGGGTAACAAATTATTTGGTTCTCAGTTGGATTCCATTATTTCAACTGTTACTGGTGGGAAAGGAACTTTTTTACCACAGGATAAAAAATCTAAAGGTAAAAACAGGGCCAATAATCGTTTTCGTTCCTTTCGTTTCAACAAAGAACAAAAGCCTGATCCTTCATCCTCAGGAGCAGTTTCAGTTTGGAGACCATCTCCAGTCTGGAATAAATCCAAGCCAGCTAGAAAGGCAAAGCCTGCTTCTAAGTCCACATGAAGGTGCGGCCCTCGTTCCAGCTCAGCTGGTAGGGGGCAGGTTACGTTTTTTCAAGGAAATTTGGATCAATTCTGTTCACAATCTTTGGATTCAGAGCATTGTTTCAGAAGGGTACAGAATTTGTTTCAAGTTGAGACCTCCTGCAAAGAGATTTTTTCTTTCCCGTATCCCAGTAAATCCAGTAAAAGCTCAAGCATTTCTGAAATGTGTTTCAGATCTAGAGTTGACTGGAGTAATTATGCCAGTTCCAGTTCCGGAACAGGGGATGGGGTTTTATTCAAATCTCTTCATTGTACCAAAGAAGGAGAATTCTTTCAGACCAGTTCTGGATCTAAAAATATTGAATCGTTATGTAAGGATACCAACGTTCAAGATGGTAACTGTAAGGACTATCTTACCTTTTGTTCAGCAAGGGAATTATATGTCCACAATAGATTTACAGGATGCATATCTGCATATTCCGATTCATCCAGATCATTATCAGTTCCTGAGATTCTCGTTTCTGGACAAGCATTACCAGTTTGTGGCTCTGCCGTTTGGCCTAGCTACAGCTCCAAGAATTTTTACAAAGGTTCTCGGTGCCCTGCTGTCTGTAATCAGAGAACAGGGTATTGTGGTATTTCCTTATTTGGACGATATCTTGGTACTTGCTCAGTCTTCACATTTAGCAGAATCTCATACGAATCGACTTGTGTTGTTTCTTCAAGATCATGGTTGGAGGATCAATTTACCAAAAAGTTCTTTGATTCCTCAGACAAGGGTAACCTTTCTGGGTTTCCAGATGGATTCAGTGTCCATGACTCTGTCTTTAACAGACAAGAGACGTCTAAAGTTGATTACAGCTTGTCGAAACCTTCAGTCACAATCATTCCCTTCGGTAGCCTTATGCATGGAAATTCTAGGTCTTATGACTGCTGCATCGGACGCGATCCCCTTTGCTCGTTTTCACATGCGACCTCTTCAGCTCTGTATGCTGAAGCAATGGTGCAAGGATTACACGAAGATATCTCAATTAATATCTTTAAAACCGATTGTTCGACACTCTCTAACATGGTGGACAGATCACCATCGTTTAATTCAGGGGGCTTCTTTTGTGCTTCCGACCTGGACTGTAATTTCAACAGATGCAAGTCTCACAGGTTGGGGAGCTGTGTGGGGATCTCTGACGGCACAAGGAGTTTGGGAATCTCAGGAGGTGAGATTACCGATCAATATTTTGGAACTCCGTGCAATTTTCAGAGCTCTTCAGTTTTGGCCTCTTCTGAAGAGAGAATCGTTCATTTGTTTTCAGACAGACAATGTCACAACTGTGGCATACATCAATCATCAAGGAGGGACTCACAGTCCTCTTGCTATGAAAGAAGTATCTCGAATTTTGGTTTGGGCGGAATCCAGCTCCTGTCTAATCTCTGCGGTTCATATCCCAGGTGTAGACAATTGGGAAGCGGATTATCTCAGTCGCCAAACGTTGCATCCGGGCGAATGGTCTCTTCACCCAGAGGTATTTCTTCAGATTGTTCAAATGTGGGAACTTCCAGAAATAGATCTGATGGCGTCCCATCTAAACAAGAAACTTCCCAGGTATCTGTCCAGATCCCGGGATCCTCAGGCGGAGGCAGTGGATGCATTATCACTTCCTTGGAAGTATCATCCTGCCTATATCTTTCCGCCTCTAGTTCTTCTTCCAAGAGTAATCTCCAAGATTCTGAAGGAATGCTCGTTTGTTCTGCTGGTAGCTCCGGCATGGCCTCACAGGTTTTGGTATGTGGATCTTGTCCGGATGGCCTCTTGCCAACCGTGGACTCTTCCGTTAAGACCAGACCTTCTGTCACAAGGTCCTTTTTTCCATCAGGATCTGAAATCCTTAAATTTAAAGGTATGGAGATTGAACGCTTGATTCTTGGTCAAAGAGGTTTCTCTGACTCTGTGATTAATACTATGTTACAGGCTCGTAAATCTGTATCTCGAGAGATATATTATAGAGTCTGGAAGACTTATATTTCTTGGTGTCTTTCTCACCATTTTTCCTGGCATTCTTTTAGAATACCGAGAATTTTACAGTTCCTTCAGGATGGTTTAGATAAGGGTTTGTCCGCAAGTTCTTTGAAAGGACAAATCTCTGCTCTTTCTGTTCTTTTTCACAGAAAGATTGCTATTCTTCCTGATATTCATTGTTTTGTACAAGCTTTGGTTCGTATAAAACCTGTCATTAAGTCAATTTCTCCTCCTTGGAGTTTGAATTTGGTTCTGGGAGCTCTTCAAGCTCCTCCGTTTGAACCTATGCATTCATTGGACATTAAATTACTTTCTTGGAAAGTTTTGTTCCTTTTGGCCATCTCTTCTGCCAGAAGAGTTTCTGAATTATCTGCTCTTTCTTGTGAGTCTCCTTTTCTGATTTTTCATCAGGATAAGGCGGTGTTGCGAACTTCTTTTGAATTTTTACCTAAAGTTGTGAATTCCAACAACATTAGTAGAGAAATTGTGGTTCCTTCATTATGTCCTAATCCTAAGAATTCTAAGGAGAAATCGTTGCATTCTTTGGATGTTGTTAGAGCTTTGAAATATTATGTTGAAGCTACGAAATCTTTTCGTAAGACTTCTAGTCTATTTGTTATCTTTTCCGGTTCTAGAAAAGGCCAGAAAGCTTCTGCCATTTCTTTGGCATCTTGGTTGAAATCTTTAATTCATCTTGCCTATGTTGAGTCGGGTAAAACTCCGCCTCAGAGAATTACAGCTCATTCTACTAGGTCAGTTTCTACTTCCTGGGCGTTTAGGAATGAAGCTTCGGTTGACCAGATCTGCAAAGCAGCTACTTGGTCCTCTTTGCATACTTTTACTAAATTCTACCATTTTGATGTATTTTCTTCTTCTGAAGCAGTTTTTGGTAGAAAAGTACTTCAGGCAGCGTTTTCAGTTTGAATCTTCTGCTTATGTTTTTCGTTAAACTTTATTTTGGGTGTGGATTATTTTCAGCAGGAATTGGCTGTCTTTATTTTATCCCTCCCTCTCTAGTGACTCTTCTGTGGAAAGATCCACTTCTTGGGTAGTCATTATCCCATACGTCACTAGCTCATGGACTCTTGCTAATTACATGAAAGAAAACATAATTTATGTAAGAACTTACCTGATAAATTCATTTCTTTCATATTAGCAAGAGTCCATGAGGCCCGCCCTTTTTTTGTGGTGGTTATGATTTTGTATAAAGCACAATTATTCCAATTCCTTATTTTATATGCTTTCGCACTTTTTTATCACCCCACTTCTTGGCTATTCGTTAAACTGAATTGTGGGTGTGGTGAGGGGTGTATTTATAGGCATTTTGAGGTTTGGGAAACTTTGCCCCTCCTGGTAGGAATGTATATCCCATACGTCACTAGCTCATGGACTCTTGCTAATATGAAAGAAATGAATTTATCAGGTAAGTTCTTACATAAATTATGTTTTTTGAGATTGACTGAGACCTGCGTTAGATTGTACATTAATAGATAAGATATAACATTATGGCAAAAATACATCAGCGTAGAGTGATATATAAACTGGAAAAACCACTAATGATTTTGCGCGAACGTATAGAGAATTAAACTAACCATTTAACAAGTATGCAAGATAGATCAATATGAGGAGCAAAAAGGTAAATACATGCCAAATTGTTTTGCTTAACAGGAATACCGTGAATTAGGAGACAAAATGAGGGAGCAAGGAGCAGTAATAAAACTATAACGTAAGCACCCAGAATCAAAGCGTGTTAAATGAAACGTTTTGTTGTACAGTGATACTTGTGAATGCAATCAGCCCACAAAAGTCCCGGGTGTAGCTCTGAACGTAAGCACCACTGATGGCTGCGTGTCCTTTGCCAAAACTTGTTGCCCGTACAAGTATTGAGGCTATCAGCCAAGGGGGTTAAAAGTTGTTATTGATGGGTTCTTATCGAGTCTCCCCAGGGATCAGTCGTTTGACCGCAGGTCAGTTCTCTAACCAACTCCAGTTCTGTCACTATTTTGGGAGCCCCTGAAGGCCTCAAGATGGACTCTGGTATTGGGTCGGTGCATCCGTGCAGAGACTCTAGGTGAAATTATAGAGAGTCCACTCAATCAAAGGAGTTGGTCACTATGAGAGAGACTGGTGAACATAAGTGGACTAATGACCTGTGACAGGAACTTTACTTATCCCTTTCAACAAAAGTTATTTTCCTAGATCAAGTATATCCCTTGTAGAGAGTCGTCTTCTTGCTGCCAAACATAGTGAGTCAGCAGATCTGGTAAATGTCCTACCTAAAAGAATAGTATACTGCAAAAATAAGGACACATCTCAGGCTGTCAGCCGTCATCTTTAAGTAATATTGTCCTATTTAAACTGTTCTTAGGAGAATATATGAAAAGTTTCTGGGTCCTGACAAACTTAGAAAAATGGTATCCCATGGAGTGAACATTTGCCGACTAGCCAACCCCAGCTCTGACAGCACATCTGTAAGGACGTCTCAGACATGTGAATCTCCAAAACCCTGAATAATGGAGAGTAAGCTGCTTATAAAATGATCCTGCAGTCGGTAGATCCGGGCTCCCCGTCGCGACTACTAATGTGCAGGGCAGGAGCTGGGAAGACACTATTTTGGGCCGTAGGAGATTTCTGGTCGACCGGCTTTTCTATGATATCTCCACCGGGGGTGATGCGTGTTTTGTGGCTGCCATGTCGCCTGTTCCTTCTCCAACCCCTGCAGGTGCATGATACTGAGGGGAGAGTGGTGCGCGGTCTGTCTCCCTAGTCTTTACCTCATTATTAGCGTGCGCCAACCACTGCTGCAGTCCACGGTCAGTGTCAGGCTCCGGTATTGCTTCAGGCTGGCCTGCAGGTAAGTCTTGGGAGATGTCCTGACTTAGGTTTACACTATTAGGGCATCTGAAAACAGACCTCAGGGTATGTATAAAATCTGCCCATTGAAGGTCTAAGCGGGAGCTGAGCTCAGCCAAGATGCGGGCCAGATCCATTTTTCCCCCTATAGAGAGGTGTTGCCGTTAAGGTTTAGAGAAGTAAGGTGTGTAGTAGCTCTTGTCCTCGTTGAGGGATAGAGTTGAGTGGCAGTACCTCATTCAGGATACATGGCATGAGCCTCCAAAGCCCGAGAGTTTGTGAGGTAATAAAACAAAGTGGAGTCCAAATTTGAGAAGCAGTCTGCCGCGTGGCTTTTCTATCAGGCCTGAGCTGGTCATGTTGTCTGAAACTCAGTGCTCGGAGTCCACCAGAGGCTTGAGGGAAGGGTCATTGAACTGTTGTGTAATTTACACTCCGGTATAGATATAAAAATCTAGTGAAAAAGTCCAAATTCCAAATGAAATACCGGAGCTCCATTAAAATGCGTCCTTCCACTGTGGCAGTTGGCTCCGCCCCCAATAAATACTTATTTTTAAATATTAATTTTATTTTATTTTTGAATCTCCCATTTGGTTTCTATTTATTTCATGTTTATAATACTAATAATTTTAATGAGTTCAGTATAGAGCTCTGAATAATAAAAAGTTTTCCCCAAGTCTGAGACAAAATTACTTTTTAAAGTTATACAATTTAAGATGCACATGGTTATTCATTCTTAAATTTTGAGACCATCAGTAGCTAAAAATATTCCACCTTTATACCATTTACTTCAGTGTCCCTTTTGGTTTGCGCACCTATAAATTATTGAAATAGTTCTCTGATTCTGAAAAAGTAACCAAGCTTTTACGCTATTAAAACCATCTTGGCTCACTCACTTTTGGCTTGTTTTATACTAATTGGGCATTCCTCTATATAAAAAAATTCAATCTAGCCTGAGCCAAATGATATTGATCATATAATATGGCATCAAACTTAGCACCCTAGCATCCATGCATTTTGATGGAAAATTCTGAATAAGTAACCAAGCTTTTACTCTATTAAAACCATCTTGGCTCACTCACATTTAGCTTGTTTTATGCTAATTGGGCATTTCTCTATATAAATAAAAATGAAATCTAGCGTGAGCCAAATGATATTGATCATATAATTTGGCAACAAATCTGGCACCCTAGCATCCATGCATTTCAATGGAAACTTCTGAATAAGTAACCAAGCTTTTACTCTATTAAAACCATCTTGTCTCACTCACATTTAGCTTGTTCTATTCTAATTGGGCATCCCTCTATATAAAAAAATTAAATCTAGCCTGAGCCAAATGATATTGATCATATAATATGGCATCAACTTTGGCCCCCTAGCATCAATGCATTTCAATGGGAGATTCTGAATAAGTAACCAAGCTATTACTCTATTAAAACCATCTTGGCTCACTCACATTTGGCTTGTTTTATGCTAATTTGGCATCCCTCTATATAAAAAAAATTAAATCTAGCCTGAGCCAAATGATATTGAGCATAAAATAGGGCATCAAATCTGGCACCTTAGCATTCATGCATTTAAATGGGAGATTCTGAATAAGTAACCAAGCTTTTACTCTATTAAAATCATCAAGGCTCACTAACATTTGACTTGTTATATACTAATTGAGCATCCCTCTATATAAAAAAATTAAATCTAGCCTGAGCCAAATGATATTGATCATATAATATGGCACCAAACCTGGTACCCTAATTTCCACGCATTTCAATGGGAGATTCTGAATAAGTAACCAACGCCTAGATTTAGAGGGGTGCGTTAGCTACGCGTGATTTTTCCCCCCCGCACCTTTTAAACAACGTATTTAGAGTTCTCTGAAGGGCTGCGTTAGGCTCCAAAAAGGAAGCGTACAGGCATAGTTACCGCCACTTCAACCCTCAATACCAGCGTTGCTTACGGACGCGGCCAGCTTCAAAAACGTGCTTGTGCACGATTCCCCCATAGGAAACAATGGGGCAGTTTGAGCTGAAAAAAACCTAACACCTGCAAAAAAGCAGCGTTCAGCTCCTAACGCAGCCCCATTGTTTCCTATGGGGAAACACTTCCTAAGTCTGCACCTAACACCCTAACATGTACCCCGAGTCTAAACACCCCTAACCTTACACTTATTAACCCCTAATCTGCCTCCCCCGCTATCGCTGACCCCTGCATTACACTTTTAACCCCTAATCTGCTGCTCCGTACACCGCCGCAACCTACATTATAGCTATGTACCCCTAATTTGCTGCCCCTAACATCGCCGACACCTATATTATATTTATTAACCCCTAATCTGCCCCCCATACGTCGCCGCTACCTACCTACACTTATTAACCCCTAATCTGCCGACCAGACGTCGCCGCCACTATAATAAATGTATTAACCCCTAAACCGCCTTACTCCTGCCTCAAAAACCCTATAATAAATAGTATTAACCCCTAATCTGCCTTCCCTAACATCGCTGACACCTAACCAAGTATTAACCCCTAATCTGCCGACCGGACCTCACCGCTACTATAATAAATGTATTAACCCCTAAAGCTAAGTCTAGCCCTAACACCCCCCTAAGTTAAATATAATTTAAATCTAACAAAATAAAATAAATCTTATTAAATAAATTATTCCTATTTAAAGCTAAATACTTACCTGTAAAATAAACCCTAATATAGCTACAATATAAATAATAATTACATTGTAGCTATTTTAGGATTAATATTTATTTTACAGGCAACTTTGTATTTATTTTAACCAGGTACAATAGCTATTAAATAGTTAATAACTATTTAATAGCTACCTAGTTAAAATAATTACAAAATTACCAGTAAAATAAATCCTAACCTAAGTTACAATTAAACCTAAAACTACACTATCAATAAGTTAATTAAATAAACTACCTACAATTATCTACAATTAAATCAACTAAACTAAACTAAATTACAAAAAACAAACACTAAATTACAAAAAATAAAAAAAGATTACAAGAATTTTAAACTAATTACACCTACTCTAAGCCCCCTAAAAAAATAACAAAGCCCCCCAAAATAAAAAAATGCCCTACCCTATTCTAAAATAAAAAGTTTACAGCTCTTTTACCTTACCAGCCCTTAAAAGGGCCTTTTGTGGGGCATGCCCCAAAGAAAACAGCTCTTTTGCCTGTAAAAAACACATACAATACCCCCCCAACATTACAACCCACCACCCACATACCCCTAATCTAACCCAAAGCCCCCTTAAAAAACCTAACACTAAGCCCCTGAAGATCTCCCTACCTTATCTTCACCATGCCGGGTATCACCGATCCGTCCAGAAGAGGATTCTATCAGCCAATCGGAATTAAGGTAGGAAAAATCTGATTGGCTGATTGAATCAGCCAATCAGATTCAAGTTCAATCGGATTGGCTGATCCAATCAGCCAATCAGATTGAGCTCGCATTCTATTAGCTGTTCCGATAAACCAATAGAATGCGAGCTCAATCTGATTGGCTGATCCAATCAGCCAATCGGATTGAACTTGAATCTGATTGGCTGATTCAATCAGCCAATCAGATTTTTCCTACCTTAATTCCGATTGGCTGATAGAATCCTATCAGCCAATCGGAATTCGAGGGACGCCATCTTGGATGACGTCCCTTAAAGGAACCTTCATTCGTCGTCTAATCATCGGGAGAAGAGGATGTTCCGCGCCGGAGGTCTTGAAGATGGAGCCGCTCCTCGTCGGATGGATGAGCATAGAAGATGCCGCTTGGATGAAGATGTTTGCCGGTCCGGATGTCCTCTTCTTCCCGGATAAGATGAAGACTTCGGAGCCTCTTCTGGACCTCTTCTTACCGGATAGGATGAAGACTTCGGAGCCTCTTCTGGACGGATCGGTGATACCCGGTGTGGTGAAGATAAGGTAGGGAGATCTTCAGGGGCTTAGTGTTAGGTTTTTTAAGGGGGGTTTGGGTTAGATTAGGGGTATGTGGGTGGTGGGTTGTAATGTTGGGGGGGTATTGTATATTTTTTTACAGGCAAAAGAGCTGTTTTCTTTGGGGCATGCCCCGCAAAAGGCCCTTTTAAGGGCTGGTAAGGTAAAAGAGCTGTAAACTTTTTATTTTAGAATAGGGTAGGGCATTTTTTTATTTTGGGGGGCTTTGTTATTTTTTTAGGGGGCTTAGAGTAGGTGTAATTAGTTTAAAATTCTTGTAATCTTTTTTTCTTTTTTGTAATTTAGTATTTGTTTTTTTTGTAATTTAGTGTTTGTTTTTTTTGTAATTTAGTTTAGTTTAATTGATTTAATTGTAGATAATTGTAGGTAGTTTATTTAATTAATTTATTGATAGTGTAGTGTTAGGTTTAATTGTAACTTAGGTTAGGATTTATTTTACTGGTAATTTTGTAATTATTTTAACTAGGTAGCTATTAAATAGTTATTAACTATTTAATAGCTATTGTACCTGGTTAAAATAAATACAAAGTTGCCTGTAAAATAAATATTAATCCTAAAATAGCTACAATGTAATTATTATTTATATTGTAGCTATATTAGGGTTTATTTTACAGGTAAGAATTTAGCTTTAAATAGGAATAATTTATTTAATAAGATTTATTTTATTTCGTTAGATTTAAATTATATTTAACTTTGGGGGGTGTTAGGGTTAGGGTTAGACTTAGCTTTAGGGGTTAATACATTTATTATAGTAGCGGTGAGGTCTGGTCGGCAGATTAGGGGTTAATACTTGAAGTTAGGTGTCAGCGATGTTAGGGAGGGCAGATTAGGGGTTAATACTATTTATTATAGGGGTTTTGAGTCAAGAGTGAGGCGGTTTAGGGGTTAATACATTTATTATAGTGGCGGCGAGGTCCGGTCGGCAGATTAGGGGTTAATAAGTGTAGGTAGGTAGCGGCAACGTTGGGGGGGGCAGATTAGGGGTTAATAAATATTATGTAGGTGTCGGCGATGTTAGGGGCAGCAGATTAGGTGTACATAGGGATAATGTAGGTTGCGGCGGTGTGCGGTTGGCAGATTAGGGGTTAAAAAATTTAATTATAGTGGCGGCGATGTGGGGGGACCTCGGTTTAGGGGTACATAGGTAGTTTATGGGTGTTAGTGTACTTTAGAGCACAGTAGTTAAGAGCTTTATAAACCGGCTTTAGCCCATAAAGCTCTTAACTCCTGACTTTTTTCTGCGGCTGGAGTTTTGTCGTTAGAGTTCTAACGCTCACTTCAGCCAAGACTCTAAATACCGGCATTAGAAAGATTGCATTGAAAAGATAGGATACGCAATTAACGTAAGGGGATCTGCGGTATGGAAAAGTCGCTGCTGGAAAGTGAGCGTTAGACCCTTTCCTGACTGACTCGAAATACCAGCGGGTTGCCAAAACCAGCGTTAGGACCCCCTAACGCTGGTTTGGACGGCTAACGCAGAACTCTAAATCTAGGCGCAAGCTTTTACTCTATTAAAACTATCTTGGCTCACTCACATTTGGCTTGCTTTATGCTAATTGGGGATCCCTCTATTTAAAAAAATTCTATCTAGCCTGAGCCAAATGCTGCCTCTTCTACTTTCAGGTACGTGAATAGATTCCCTGTCAATCTGCACACTATTCACTGCACTCTGGTGTCCTTTCCTGCAACTCTCTTTCGGTACGTGAATAGATTCCCTGTCAATCTGCACACTATTCACTGCACTCTGGTGTCTTTTCCTCTCCTGCAACTCTCTTGCGGTACGTGAATAGATTCCCTGTCAATCTGCACACTATTCACTGCACTAAACTCTCTTTCGGTACATGAATAGATTCCCTGTCAAGCTGCACACTATTCACTGCACTCTGGTGTCTTTTCCTCTCCTGCAACTCTCTTTTGTTATGTGTATATGTATATAGAGCAAATTATTTTAGACTGTTCATTTAGTCCTACATTTGTTGTACTGTTATCCAATGTCTTATTTATAATGTTTTGTTAATTGTCATGTGATGTTCAATCCTTATCAATACTTGCTATTATTCTAAAATTTATAGCTGTCTTATGCCATAGTTTTAACCTCCTCCAAATGTTATTGTCTGTTTACCTAACATCTCACCCTGACCAGACCAGAAACTAACTTTACAATTGGCCCTTCAAATTGTCTTTGATTAGCAATCAACTAAATTTAGTGGACTCAGCTGACTGCCCTGCCTGCATATATTTCACAGTAGTTTAGGAGGTGCATTGCAAACGGGTGCATTGCCTGGGCAGTGTACATTGTAACAATAGCATATGTTCACATTTTCAAAGTGAACATTTTATAAGTGTGGCATTAACAATAGAATTATACAAGAATTAAGTGAACTTTTTATAAGTGAGGCATTAACAATAGAATTATACAAGAATTAAGTGAACATTTTATAAGTGAGGCATTAACTATAGAATTATACAAGAATTGAACAAGGATTGGGCAAGGCGCAAGACACAAAGTAAGTACTTTTGTAAAATTATGTTTTATATACCTTATTGTTTTCTTATGCAATTGCTACTGTAATACTGTGTCTTATGTGTTTAACTGGTTCCCACTTTCATTAGCCCATCTCTCTTAAACTCACCTTACTTTTGTACTCATGAACTTTACCTATTCCTAAACACTCTCTCTCCCCCCTGCACCTTGTCTCAAAAGCAGTCTCATTACTACAAATCTGTATCTCATCTCATGTCACTCTCCCTCTTGCTTTTACTAACTGTGGGTGACATCTCCCCTAATCCTGGTCTCCAACAACTGCCTAGCCGCGCACATCCATGTGTACCATAGACTCAGAAAACAAAACTCTGCAAACCTTACTCACATTCCTCTTGCATCAAAAGCCACTACCCTTTTCACTTGCGCACTCTGGAACTCTCGCTCTGTTTGCAACAAGCTCACTTTTATACATGACCTCTTTATCTCCCGCTCCCTCAACATTCTGGCCCTAACAGAAACCTGTCTATCTCCCCTAGACACAGCATCCACTGCTGCTCTGTCACATGGGGGTCTCCACTTCAGCCACACTTCTAGGTCAAGTAATAGACAAGGAGGTGGTGTGGGTATTTTACTTTCCTCTTATTGCACCTTTGAACAAATACATCCCATCTCTTCCCTCACATTTCCCTCATTCGAAAACCCACATGATTCGCTTATTCTCTCCTCTCTCTATACGTGTTGCAGTCATACACCAAACCCCTGGCTCCTCAACTCAATATCTAGATCACTTGGCTGCCTGGCTACCTTATTTCCTTTCCTCAGACACCCCTGCCCTCAATCTTGGTTGACTTCAACATCCCTCTTGACAATCCCACTGCCTCCTCTGCAAAACAACTTCTGCAACTCACTTCATCTTTTGGTCTGTCACAATGGACTGATTCTCCCACTCACAAAGACGGTCACTATCTTGACCTGATCTTTAGCTATCGATGCATCGGAAATCACACACTCATCCTCAGCCCTGGCATACTCCTCTGACACGGTACCTACGCAGATGTTCCCGTACTGCTGAGAGGAACTGGAGAATATCTCAGAGTTCAGCTGATTTTCTTCATTACAAATTCATCTTGAACTTCTACTATTCTGTCCTTAATCTCCATAAGCAACACTACTTTTCTACTCTTATCTCTAATCTTTCTTCAAACCCAAAACGTCTGTTCTCCACTTTCAATACTCTCCTCCGCCCTCCCCCACCTCCTAATACAACTTGTCTGTCAGCTCAAGACTTTGCCAGCCACTTCAATAACAAAATCAACTACATCAGAAATTAAATCTGCTCTCAAAATAATTCCATTCTCTCACCCCCTCAAATGCTCTCAATCAACCACAACCCACATAACCTTAAACTTAGCTCATTCTCCTCTGTTACTGAGGAAGAAGTTTCAGCACTTATTCTGCGCTCTCACCTCACTACCTGTCCCCTTGACCCTATCCCCTCGACCCTATCCCCTCACAGCTATTCCCCTCCCTCTCTGCTACCCTTACCCCTATACTAACACACATTTTCAACCTCTCCCTCAGCACCGGTATATTTCCCTCATCGCTGAAACATGCACTGGTCACACCTATCCTCAAAAAAACCTTCCCTTGATCCTACCTCCCCATCCAACTATCGCCCTATTTCCCTCCTCCCTCTTGCCTCAAAGCTTCTCGAAAAACTAGTATATGCACGCCTATCCCATTTCCTTACGTTAAACTCCCTTCTTAACCCACTGCAATCTGGATTTTGTCCCCATCACTCCACAGAGACAGCAATTGTTAAGGTTACCAACAACCTACTTACAGCAAAATCAAAAGGCCACTTCTCTCTGCTTATCCTCCTTGATCTGACCGCAGCCTTTGACACTGTTGACCACCCTCTTTTGCTCCAAACCCTCCAATCCTTCAGCATCTGTGACACAGCCCTCTTGTGGCTCTCTTCCTACCTGTCAAACCACTCTGCTCATGACCTCCTACTCTCCTCCTCTCTTGTTACCTCATCACACTCCCTTTACAGGACTTCTCCAGACTGGCTCCCATCTTGTGGAACTCTCTGCCTCGCTCCACAAGACTCTCCCCTAGTTAAAGCTTCAAGCGCTCCCTAAAGACTCTACTGTTCAGAGATGCATTCAACATAGGAAGTATGGCCCAGCACTCACAGTCGAATATCAAGGTGCACGCTGCAAGGATCCTGCACAGATCCCAACCAATAACAGCAAATCCAAATGAAAGCAGCAGCAGCACCATATGTATACAGCAAACTTCTTTTATTTGTGAGACATCATTAACGTTTCAGTCAACAACTGACCTTAATCATGTTATTATTTGGCTCAGGCTAGATTGAATTTTTTTTTATATAGAGGGATGCCCAATTAGCATAAAACAAGCCAAATGTGAGTGAGCCAAGATGGTTTTAATACAGTAAAAGCTTGGTTACTTATTCAGAATTTCTCATTGAAATGCATGGATGCTAGGGTGCCACGTTTGGTGCCATATTATATGATCAATATCATTTGGCTCAGGCTAGATTGATTTTTTTTATATAGATGGATGCCTAATTAGCATAAAACAAGCTAAATGTGAGTGAGCCAAGATGGTTTTAATACAGTAAAAGCTTGGTTACTTATTCAGAATCTCATATTGAAATGCATGGAAATTAGGGTACCAAGTTTGGTGCCATATTATATGATCAATATCATTTGGTTTAGGCTAGATTTAATTTTTTTATATAGAGAGATGCCCAATTAGTATAGAACAAGCCAAATGTGAGTGAGCCAAGATGGTTTTAATAGAGTAAAAGCTTGGTTACTTATTCAGAATTTCCCTTTGAAATGCATGGATGCTAGGGTGCCAAGTTTGGTGCCATATTATATGATCAATTTTATTTGGCTCAGGCTAGATTTTATGTTTTTATATAGAGGGATGCCCAATTAGCATAAAACAAGCCAAATATGAGTGAGCCTAGAGCTTGGTTACTTATTCAGAATTTCTCATTGAAATGCATGGATGCTAGGATGCCACGTTTGGTGCCATATTATATGATCAATATCATTTGGCTCAGGCTAGATTGATTTTTTTTATATAGAGGGATGCCTAATTATCATAAAACAAGCTAAATGTGAGTGAGCCAAGATGGTTTTAATAGAGTAAAAGCTTGGTTACTTATTCAGAATCTCCCACTGAAATGCATGGAAAATATGGTACCAGGTTTGGTGCCATATTATATGATCAATATAATTTGGCTCAGGCTAGATTGATTTTTCTTTCATGTAATTAGCAAGAGTCCATGAGCTAGTGACGTATGGGATATACATTCCTACCAGGAGGGGCAAAGTTTCCCAAACCTCAAAATGCCTATAAATACACCCCTCACCACACCCACAAATCAGTTTTACAAACTTTCCTATGGAGGTGGTGAAGTAAGTTTGTGCTAGATTCTACGTTGATATGCACTCCGCAGCAGGTTGGAGCCCGGTTTTCCTCTCAGCGTGCAGTGAATGTCAGAGGAATGTGAGGAGAGTATTGCCTATTTGAATTCAATGATCTCCTTCTACGGGGTCTATTTCATAGGTTCTCTGTTATCAGTCGTAGAGATTCATCTCTTACCTCCCTTTTCAGATCGACGATATACTCTTATATATACCATTACCTCTACTGATTCTCGTTTCAGTACTGGTTTGGCTTTCTACTACATGTAGATGAGTGTCCTGGGGTAAGTAAGTCTTATTTTCTGTGACACTCTAAGCTATGGTTAGGCACTTTTATATAAAGTTCTAAATATATGTGTTCAAACATTTATTTGCCTTGACTCAGGATGTTCAACGTTCCTTATTGCGTCATTCTTGGCGCTGACTTTTTTGGCGCAAAAAATTATTTTCTGTTTCCGGCGTCATACGTGTCGCCGGAAGTTGCGTCATTTTTTGACGTTTTTTGCGCCAAAAGTGTCAGCGTTCCGGATGTGGCGTCATTTTTGGCGCCAAAAGCATTTAGGCGCCAAATAATGTGGGCATCTTTTTTGGCGCTAAAAAATATGGGCGTCACTTTTGTCTCCACATTATTTAAGTCTCATTATTTATTGATTCTGGTTGCTAGAAGCTTGTTCACTGGAATTTTTTCCCATTCCTGCAACTGTCATTTAAGGAATTTGATCAATTTTGCTTTATATGTTGTTTTTTCTATTACATATTGCAAGATGTCCCAGATTGACCCTGAGTCAGAAGATACTTCTGGAAAGTCGCTGCCTGGTGCTGGATCTACCAAAGTTAAGTGTATCTGCTGTAAACTTGTGGTATCTGTTCCTCCAGCTGTTGTTTGTAATGAATGTCATGACAAACTTGTTAATGCAGATAATATTTCCTTTAGTAATGTTACATTACCTGTTGCTGTTCCATCAACATCTAATACTCAGAGTGTTCCTGTTAACATAAGAGATTTTGTTTCTAAATCCATTAAGAAGGCTATGTCTGTTATTCCTCCTTCTAGTAAACGTAAAAGGTCTTTTAAAACTTCTCATTTTTCAGATGAATTTTTAAATGAACATCATCATTCTGATTCTGATAATGTTTCCTCTGGTTCAGAGGATTCTGTTTCAGAGGTTGATGCTGATAAATCTTCATATTTATTCAAAATGGAATTTATTCGTTCTTTACTTAAAGTGAAGGTAAAGTTTTTTGTATTACAATACATCAATGCATTCTTTATCAATAGAATAATATAATCGCTAAGTTTATTTTTTTTTAACATTTTTTTTTTTAAGCAGTTATTTGTATATATATATTCCTACCATTTCCATGATAACTCCTCCCAACCTCTACTTCCTATGTTTCTGTGCTGTGACGTATAGAGCGGTCCCACCCGCTCTATTCGTATCTCAAAAGTCCGTTCACAATGGTCCTTTGAAATGCGCATGCGCGATTAGCACGCTCAAAGTCTACTGCGCATGCGCTTCCTAGTGAAACCAGTCTACAATGTGCATGATTTAGAAACATAATACTCAATGAATAGCTAAAATCTATTCATTCAGTACTATGTTATGCGCGAAAGAGCCGTCCGTAAAAGCCGATGTTGTTTTGCGGTGGTTCAAAATAAATTGACTGCGCATGTGCGAAACGGGAGCGCGCTCAGAATAAAATATGGGGATAAAATATTAGCGCATGCGCAGAATAAGATGGAGACTGATGACGCACATTGAAGGCCGCCTAACGGCTAGATTTTCAGTTGGCTAGTTAGAAAACGTGACCAAGATAGTTTTTTTTTTTTTTAAACGGGTTGAATTCGGGCAGCATAAAAAATCAATTTATTACGGCAATAACTTATTTTACACAAAAATTGGAAAATATTGATGAATGAAACTCATATTATTTTGGCACAAAGAATGATATTGTAGATTAAAGACCAGGTAAGTTTACCTTCACTTTAAAGAAGTCTTAATTGCATTAGAAATAGAGGATTCTGGTCCTCTTGATACTAAATCTAAACGTTTAAATAAGGTTTTTAAATCTCCTGTAGTTATTCCAGAAGTTTTTCCTGTCCCTGATGCTATTTCTGAAGTAATTTCCAGGGAATGGAATAATTTGGGTAATTCATTTACTCCTTCTAAACGTTTTAAGCAATTATATCCTGTGCCATCTGACAGATTAGAGTTTTGGGACAAAATCCCTAAGGTTGATGGGGCTGTCTCTACTCTTGCTAAACGTACTACTATTCCTACGGCAGATAGTACTTCCTTTAAGGATCCTTTAGATAGGAAGATTGAATCCTTTCTAAGAAAAGCTTACTTATGTTCAGGTAATCTTCTTAGACCTGCTATATCTTTAGCGGATGTTGCTGCAGCTTCAACTTTTTGGTTAGAAGCTTTAGCGCAACAAGTAACCGATCATAATTCTCATAGCATTGTTCTTCTTCAACATGCTAATAACTTTATTTGTGATGCCATCTTTGATATCATTAGAGTTGATGTCAGGTATATGTCTCTAGCTATTTTAGCTAGAAGAGCTTTATGGCTTAAAACTTGGAATGCTGATATGTCTTCTAAGTTAACTTTGCTTTCCCTTTCTTTCCAGGGTAATAAATTATTTGGTTCTCAGTTGGATTCTATTATCTCAACTGTTACTGGAGGGAAAGGAACTTTTTTACCACAGGATAAAAAATCTAAAGGTAAATTTAGGTCTAATAATCGTTTTCATTCCTTTCGTCACAACAAGGAACAAAAGCCTGATCCTTCACCCACAGGAGCGGTATCAGTTTGGAAATCATCTCCAGTCTGGAATAAATAGAAGCCTTTTAGAAAACCAAAGCCAGCTCCCAAGTCCACATGAAGGTGCGGCCCTCATTCCAGCCCAGCTGGTAGGGGGCAGATTACGATTTTTCAAAGAAATTTGGATCAATTCAATTCACAATCTTTGGATTCAGAACATTGTTTCAGAAGGGTACAGAATTGGCTTCAAGATAAGGCCTCCTGCAAAGAGATTTTTTCTTTCCCGTGTCCCAGTAAATCCAGCGAAGGCTCAAGCATTTCTGAAATGTGTTTCAGATCTAGAGTTGGCTGGAGTAATTATGCCAGTTCCAGTTCTGGAACAGGGGCTGGGGTTTTATTCAAATCTCTTCATTGTACCAAAGAAGGAGAATTCCTTCAGACCAGTTCTGGATCTAAAAATATTGAATCGTTATGTAAGGATACCAACATTCAAAATGGTAACTATAAGGACTATCCTGCCTTTTGTTCAGCAAGGGCATTATATGTCCACAATAGATTTACAGGATGCATATCTGCATATTCCGATTCATCCAGATCACTATCAGTTTCTGAGATTCTCTTTCCTAGACAAGCATTACCAGTTTGTGGCTCTGCCGTTTGGCCTAGCAACAGCTCCAAGAATTTTTACAAAGGTTCTCGGTGCCCATCTGTCTGTAATCAGAGAACAGGGTATTGTGGTATTTCCTTATTTGGACGATATCTTGGTACTTGCTCAGTCTTCACATTTAGCAGAATCTCATACGAATCGACTTGTGTTGTTTCTTCAAGATCATGGTTGGAGGATCAATTTACCGAAAAGTTAATTGATTCCTCAGACAAGGGTAATCTTTTTAGGTTTCCAGATAGATTCAGTGTCCCTGACTCTGTCTCTGACAGACAAGAGACGTCTAAAATTGATCTCAGCTTATCAAAACCTTCAGTCTCAATCATTCCCTTCGGTAGCCTTATGCATGGAAATTCTAGGTCTTATGACTGCTGCATCGGACGCGATCCCCTTTGCTCGTTTTCACATGCGACTTCTTCAGCTCTGTATTCTGAACCAGTGGTGCAGGGATTACACAAAGATATCTCAATTAATATCTTTAAAACCGATTGTTCGACACTCTCTGACGTGGAAGACAGATCACCATCGTTTAATTCAGGGGGCTTCTTTTGTTCTTCCGACCTGGACTGTAATTTCAACAGATGCAAGTCTGACAGGTTGGGGAGCTGTTTGGGGGTCTCTGACAGCACAAGGGGTTTGGGAATCTCAGGAGGTGAGATTACCAATCAATATTTTGGAACTCCGTGCAATTTTCAGAGCTCTTCAGTCATGGCCTCTTCTGAAGAGAGAATCGTTCATTTGTTTTCAGACAGACAATGTCACAACTGTGGCATATATCAATCATCAAGGAGGGACTCACAGTCCTCTGGCTATGAAAGAAGTTTCTCGAATACTGGTATGGGCGGAATCCAGCTCCTGTCTAATTTCTGCGGTTCATATCCCAGGTATAGACAATTGGGAAGCGGATTATCTCAGTCGCCAAACGTTACATCCGGGCGAATGGTCTCTTCACCCAGAGGTATTTCTTCAGATTGTTCAAATGTGGGGACTTCCAGAAATAGATCTGATGGCTTCTCATCTAAACAAGAAACTTCCCAGGTATCTGTCCAGATCCAGGGATGCTCAGGCGGAAGCAGTGGATGCATTGTCCCTTCCTTGGAAGTATCATCCTGCCTATATCTTTACGCCTCTAGTTCTTCTTCCAAGAGTAATCTCAAAGATTCTGAAGGAATGCTCGTTTGTTCTGCTGGTGGCTCCAGCATAGCCTCACAGGTTTTGGTATGCAGATCTTGTCCGGATGGCCTCTTGCCAACCATGGACTCTTCCGTTAAGACCAGACCTTTTGTCGCAAGGTCCTTTTTACCATCAGGATCTCAAATCCTTAAATTTAAAGGTATGGAGATTGAACGCTTGATTCTTAGTCAAAGAGGTTTCTCTGACTCTGAAATTAATACTATGTTACAGGCTCGTAAATCTGTATCTAGGAAGATATATTATCAAGTCTGGAAGACTTATATTTCTTGGTGTCTTTCTCATCATTTTTCCTGGCATTCTTTTAGAATTCCGAGAATTTTACAGTTTCTTCAGGATGGTTTGGATAAAGGTTTGTCTGCAAGTTCCTTGAAAGGACAAATCTCTGCTCTTTCTTTCATGTAATTAACAAGAGTCCATGAGCTAGTGACGTATGGGATATACATTCCTACCAGGAGGGGCAAAGTTTCCCAAACCTTAAAATGCCTATAAATACACCCCTCACCACACCCACAAATCAGTTTTTACAAACTTTGCCTCCAAGGGAGGTGGTGAAGTAAGTTTGTGCTAGATTCTACGTTGATATGCGCTCCGCAGCAAGTTGGAGCCCGGTTTTCCTCTCAGCGTGCAGTGAATGTCAGAGGGATGTGAGGAGAGTATTGCCTATTGAATGCAGTGATCTCCTTCTACGGGGTCTATTTCATAAGGTTCTCTGTTATCGGTCGTAGAGATTCATCTCTTACCTCCCTTTTCAGATCGACGATATACTCTTATATTTACCATTTCCTCTACTGATTCTCGTTTCAGTACTGGTTTGGCTTTCTACAAACATGTAGATGAGTGTCCTGGGGTAAGTAAGTCTTATTTTCTGTGACACTCTAAGCTATGGTTGGGCACTTTATTTATAAAGTTCTAAATATATGTATTCAAACATTTATTTGCCTTGACTCAGAATGTTCAACTTTCCTTATTTCCAGACAGTCAGTTTCATATTTGGGATTATGCTTTAAATTATCATATTTTTTCTTACCTCAAAAATTTGACTTTTTTCCCTGTGGGCTGTTAGGCTCGCGGGGGCTGAAAATGCTTCATTTTATTGTGTCATTCTTGGCGCGGACTTTTTTGGCGCAAAAATTCTTTTCCGTTTCCGGCGTCATACGTGTCGCCGGAAGTTGCGTCATTTTTGACGTTATTTTGCGCCAAAAATGTTGGCGTTCCGGATGTGGCGTCATTTTTGGCGCCAAAAGCATTTAGGCGCCAAATAATGTGGGCGTCTTATTTGGCGCCAAAAAATATGGGCGTCGCTTTTGTCTCCACATTATTTCAGTCTCATTTTTCATTTGCTTCTGGTTGCTAGAAGCTTGATGTTTGGCATTTTTTTCCCATTCCTGAAACTGTCTTATAAGGAATTTGATCTATTTTGCTTTATATGTTGTTTTTTCTCTTACATATTGCAAGATGTCTCACGTTGCATCTGAGCCAGAAGATACTACAGGAAAACCACTGCCTGCTGGATCTACCAAAGCTAAGTGTATCTGCTGTAAACTTTTGGTAGCTATTCCTCCAGCTGTTGTTTGTAATAATTGTCATGACAAACTTGTTAAAGCAGATAATATTTCCTTTAGTGATGTACCATTGCCTGTTGCAGTTCCCTCAACATCTAAGGTGCAGAATGTTCCTGATAACATAAGAGATTTTGTTTCTGAATCCATAAAGAAGGCTTTGTCTGTTATTTCTCCTTCTAGTAAACGTAAAAAGTCTTTTAAATCTTCTCTCTCTACAGATGAATTTTTAAATGAACACCATCATTCTGATTCTTTGGACTCTTCTGGTTCAGAGGATTCTGTCTCAGAGATTGATGCTGATAAATCTTCATATTTATTTAAGATGGAATTTATTCGCTCTTTACTTAAAGAAGTACTAATTGCTTTAGAAATAGAGGATTCTAGTCCTCTTGATACTAATTCTATACGTTTGGATAAGGTTTTTAAAGCTCCTGCGGTTATTCCAGAAGTCTTTCCTGTTCCTAATGCTATTTCTGCAGTAATTGCTAAGGAATGGGATAAATTGGGTAATTCATTTACTCCTTCTAAACGTTTTAAGCAATTATATCCTGTTCCGCCTGACAGGTTAGAATTTTGGGACAAAATCCCTAAAGTTGATGGGGCTATTTCTACCCTTGCTAAACGTACTACCATTCCTACGTCAGATGGTACCTCGTTTAAAGATCCTTTAGATAGAAAAATTGAATCTTTTCTAAGAAAAGCTTATCTATGTTCAGGTAATCTTCTTAGACCTGCTATATCATTGGCTGATGTTGCTGCAGCTTCAACTTTTTGGTTGGAAACTCTAGCGCAACAAGTAACAAATCGTGATTCTCATGATATTATTATTCTTCTCCAGCATGCTAATAATTTCATCTGTGATGCCATTTTTGATATTATTAGAGTTGATGTTAGATTTATGTCTCTGGCTATCTTAGCCAGAAGAGCTTTATGGCTTAAGACTTGGAATGCTGATATGGCTTCTAAATCAACTCTACTTTCCATTTCTTTCCAGGGAAACAAATTATTTGGTTCTCAGTTGGATTCTATTATTTCAACTGTTACTGGTGGGAAAGGAACTTTTTTACCACAGGATAAAAAGTCTAAAGGTAAAAACAGGGCTAACAATCGTTTTCGTTCCTTTCGTTTCAACAAAGAACAAAAGCCTGATCCTTTGTCCTCAGGAGCAGTTTCAGTTTGGAAACCATCTCCAGTCTGGAATAAATCCAAGCCTGCTAGAAAGGCAAAGCCTGCTTCTAAGTTCACATGAAGGTACGGCCCTCATTCCAGTTCAGCTGGTAGGGGGCAGGTTACGTTTTTTCAAAGAAATTTGGATCAATTCTGTTCACAATCTTTGGATTCAGAACATTGTTTCAGAAGGGTACAGAATTGGTTTCAAGATGAGACCTCCTGCAAAGAGATTTTTTCTTTCCCATGTCCCAGTAAATCCAGTGAAAGCTCAAGCATTTCTGAATTGTGTTTCAGATCTAGAGTTGGCTGGAGTAATTATGCCAGTTCCAGTTCCGGAACAGGGGATGGGGTTTTATTCAAATCTCTTCATTGTACCAAAGAAGGAGAATTCCTTCAGACCAGTTCTGGATCTAAAATTATTGAATCGTTATGTAAGGATACCAACGTTCAAGATGGTAACTGTAAGGACTAAATTGCCTTTTGTTCAGCAAGGGAATTATATGTCCACAATAGATTTACAGGATGCATATCTGCATATTCCAATTCATCCAGATCATTATCAGTTCCTGAGATTCTCTTTTCTAGACAAGCATTACCAATTTGTGGCTCTACCGTTTGGCCTTGCTACAGCTCCAAGAATTTTCACAAAGATTCTCGGTGCCCTTCTGTCTGTAATCAGAGAACAGGGTATTGTGGTATTTCCTTATTTGGACGATATCTTGGTACTTGCTCCGTCTTTACATTTAGCAGAGTCTCATACGAATCGACTTGTGTTGTTTCTTCAAGATCATGGTTGGAGGATCAATTTACCAAAAAGTTCTTTGATTCCTCAAACAAGGGTAACCTTTCTGGGTTTCCAGATAGATTCAGTGTCCATGACTTTGTCTTTAACAGACAAGAGACGTCTAAAATTGATTACAGCCTGTCGAAACCTTCAGTCTCAATCATTCCCTTCGGTAGCCTTATGCATGGAAATTCTAGGTCTTATGACTGCTGCATCGGACGCGATCCCCTTTGCTCGTTTTCACATGCGACCTCTTCAGCTCTGTATGCTGAACCAATGGTGCAGGGATTACACGAAGATATATCAATTAATATCTTTAAAACCGATTGTTCGGCACTCTCTAACGTGGTGGACAGATCACCATCGTTTAATTCAGGGGGCTTCTTTTGTTCTTCCGACCTGGACTGTAATTTCAACAGATGCAAGTCTCACAGGTTGGGGAGCTGTGTGGGGATCTCTGACGGCACAAGGAGTTTGGGAATCTCAGGAGGTGAGATTACCGATCAATATCTTGGAACTCCGTGCAGTTTTCAGAGCTCTTCAGTTTTGGCCTCTTCTGAAGAGAGAATCGTTCATTTGTTTTCAGACAGACAATGTCACAACTGTGGCATACATCAATCATCAAGGAGGGACTCACAGTCCTCTGGCTATGAAAGAAGTATCTCGAATTTTGGTTTGGGCGGAATCCAGCTCCTGTCTAATCTCTGCGGTTCATATCCCAGGTGTAGACAATTGGGAAGCGGATTATCTCAGTCGCCAAACGTTGCATCCGGGCGAATGGTCTCTTCACCCAGAGGTATTTCTTCAGATTGTTCAATTGTGGGGGCTTCCAGAGATAGATCTGATGGCCTCTCATCTAAACAAGAAACTTCCCAGGTATCTGTCCAGATCCCGGGATCCTCAGGCGGAGGCAGTGGATGCATTATCACTTCCTTGGAAGTATCATCCTGCCTATATCTTTCCGCCTCTAGTTCTTCTTCCAAGAGTAATCTCCAAGATTCTGAGGGAATGCTCGTTTGTTCTGCTAATAGCTCCGGCATGGCCTCACAGGTTTTGGTATGCGGATCTTGTCCGGATGGCATCTTGCCAGCCATGGACTCTTCCGTTAAGACCAGACCTTCTGTCACAAGGTCCTTTTTTCCATCCGGATCTGAAATCCTTAAATTTAAAGGTATGGAGATTGAACGCTTGATTCTTGGTCATAGAGGTTTCTCTGACTCCGTGATTAATACTATGTTACAGGCTCGTAAATCTGTATCTCGAGAGATATATTATAGAGTCTGGAAGACTTATATTTCTTGGTGTCTTTCTCATCATTTTTCTTGGCATTCTTTTAGAATACCGAGAATTTTACAGTTTCTTCAGGATGGTTTAGATAAGGGTTTGTCCGCAAGTTCTTTGAAAGGACAAATCTCCGCTCTTTCTGTTCTTTTTCACAGAAAGATTGCTATTCTTCCTGATATTCATTGTTTTGTACAAGCTTTGGTTCGTATAAAACCTGTTATTAAGTCAATTTCTCCTCCTTGGAGTTTGAATTTGGTTCTGGGAGCTCTTCAAGCTCCTCCGTTTGAACCTATGCATTCATTGGACATTAAATTACTTTCTTGGAAAGTTTTGTTTCTTTTGGCCATCTCTTCTGCTAGAAGAGTTTCTGAATTATCTGCTCTTTCTTGTGAGTCTCCTTTTCTGATTTTTCATCAGGATAAGGCGGTGTTGCAAACTTCTTTTAAATTTTTACCTAAGGTTGTGAATTCTAACAACATTAGCAGAGAAATTGTGGTTCCTTCATTATGTCCTAATCCTAAGAATTCTAAGGAGAGATCATTGCATTCTTTGGATGTAGTTAGAGCTTTGAAATATTATGTTGAAGCTACTAAGAATTTCCGAAAGACTTCTAGTCTATTTGTTATCTTTTCCGGTTCTAGGAAAGGTCAGAAGGCCTCTGCCATTTCTTTGGCATCTTGTTTGAAATCTTTAATTCATCATGCTTATGTCGAGTCGGGTAAAACTCTGCCTCAAAGGATTACAGCTCATTCTACTAGGTCAGTTTCTACTTCCTGGGCGTTTAGGAATGAAGCTTCGGTTGATCAGATTTGCAAAGCAGCAACTTGGTCTTCTTTGCATACTTTTACTAAATTCTACCATTTTGATGTGTTTTCTTCTTCTGAAGCAGTTTTTGGTAGAAAAGTACTTCAGGCAGCTGTTTCAATTTGATTCTTCTGCTTATAATTTCAGTTTTTTTCATTATAAGATTTAAACTTTATTTTGGGTGTGGATTATTTTCAGCGGAATTGGCTGTCTTTATTTTATCTCTCCCTCTCTAGTGACTCTTGCGTGGAAGATAAAGATCCACATCTTGGGTAGTCATTATCCCATACGTCACTAGCTCATGGACTCTTGCTAATTACATGAAAGAAAACATAATTTATGTAAGAACTTACCTGATAAATTCATTTCTTTCATATCAGCAAGAGTCCATGAGGTCCACCCTTTTTGTGGTGGTTATGATTTTTTGTATAAAGCACAATTATTCCAATTCCTTATTTTTTATGCTTTCGCACTTTTGTCTTATCACCCCACTTCTTGGCTATGCGTTAAACTGATTTGTGGGTGTGGTGAGGGGTGTATTTATAGGCATTTTGAGGTTTGGGAAACTTTGCCCCTCCTGGTAGGAATGTATATCCCATACGTCACTAGCTCATGGACTCTTGCTAATATGAAAGAAATGAATTTATCAGGTAAGTTCTTACATAAATTATGTTTTTTATATAGAGATGCCCAATTAGTATAAAACAAGCCAAATGTGAGTGAGCCTAGAGCTTGGTTACTTATTAAGAATTTCTCATTGAAATGCATGGATGCTAGGGTGCCACGTTTGGTGCCATATTATATGATCAATATCATTTGGCTCAGGCTAGATTCTTAATCATTTATTTTCAAGTCAGCAATAAAAAACACAATACATGCTTGAAGAGGATATAAACAACAAATGGAAATAATTATACATAGCTTGACAAATATAACATCTGTATATTTACACATTCTCAATATCTTGCTGACATACTTTTCTTATAAATAAATCTTGCAATGCAGATAGAAGGAAGAAAAAGAAAGAAAGAAAAAGAAAAAAGCGAAAGAAAAAAAAAAAAAAATAAGGAAAAAAGGAAATATTGTGAATTCTCTACTTCAACGTCCCCCTCCCCCTGTCCCCCTCATCCTATACAAAAGGTTGTTAGTACCATGATACAGGGAATATGTTGCTTAAAATTAGGCCTTCAAAATATACAGATCTCTGAAATGCTTTGGTAAGTATGTATTGTGTAGGGAGCGGATAAGTCTGTATTACTTTCAACCATTTGTTAAAAAATTGTTGTATTTGCTTCTTACTTGTACTGGAAACATTATATTGCTCAAACATAATCTGTGCTTTGACCGCTTGGAGGAATAAACTAAAAGGAGGGGTTTTATTATTTTTCCAATTTTTCAGTATTAGATTCCTAACTATTAAGATGATGGTGTTACTTAGGTTATGGGATACTGAGTCTGATACCATAAAAAATTTTTTTTTTTAAATCAAATGAAAAGGGCTCCTGTATTTAACCAATAATTTACTTTGCGCCAAAGCTGATTTATTTTTGGGCAGTACCAGAAACAGTGAAATAAATTTGCTAGGGGGGGATTTACATTTATAGTACTGTCCTTGATGTTCTGATGACCAGCGAGCATGTCTTTTGGGTGAAATATATGCGTTATTGAGAAGTTTTAAGTGAGATTCCTTCCAGGAGAAGGGAAGGGGCGCGTCATTCACCCATTTAATGCTTTTACTAATTGTTTCATCATTAATTTAGTCAAAGTGTCTAGCCCAGTGTGCTGAACATTGTTCCATGATTAGCTGACCTTGTTTTGCAAGCAATATTTTGTATAATAGCGAGATTGAATGCTTCCCCTGACTATATGAGTTAATATAGTCTCCGACCCTATCATATTTCCCTGGCCATGGCCCCATCTGCAGCTTTTCCTGTATAAAGTGGCGGATCTGTAAATATGCATAAAAAGATTTGTTCGAAAGATTATACTGTATGGCGATGTTCTCGAACGTGCGCACCCCAAATCCATTGTCTAATAATTGTACTATCGAAGTTAGGCCCTTACTAGCCCAGCTATTATATATTGTGTATTGAAATCCTGGCTAAAACTCTGGATTACCTCTAATAGGAAGGAAGCTAGATACATGAAAGTTGATCTTTAACCGGGAACAAAGTTGCTGCCATGCTTTAACAGTATTAAAAATACTGACTAATGTTTTAATTTTTTCAGGGAGTCGTCTATGGGGGCAATGTAAGGCCGCTATAAGGGTAAGGGCTTTATAAGCTCCTCCTCCGCTTTACTATTTGTTAAATAGTCGGCAGAAAGTAACCAATCTACTCCAAATCGTGCCAATATGGCTATGTTATATGTCTTAATATCCGGGAATGCAAGGCCTCCAAATTCCTTAGCTTGAGAGAGCTTTCTGATAGAGAGCATATGTCTACCTTTGTTCCAGATAAGGTCTGCACACGCACGATTGAAGAACTTAATATCTTTATCCAGAATAAATAGCGGCAAGTTATTCATTATATATAGTAGCTGAGGAAAGAGAATAGATTTAATAAGCATTATTTTGGCAGTTAGTGAGAGTGGGAATAGGGTCCATCGATGTATTCTATGTGTAATATTAGAGAAGAAAGCTGTATAGTTAAGTTTATACCATAGCTCAGGGTCTCTATGCAGTTGGATCCCTAAATATCTAAAACTTTCCACTTCTCTGAAATTAATTAATAGAGTCAAAAGCCTTCTCAGCGTCAATCATCACCATGGCAAAATCCTGTTTACATGTTACTTCGTCTCTATGAAGTTTATTCCATAGATGTTCAAGAATCATATATGTTCTACGAATATTTTTTGTAGGAGATCTGCCCATCATAAAGCCTGACTGATCTGGATGAATAATTTCCTGTAATACGTTTTTAAGTCTGTTAGCAATAATAGTTGTGAGCAGTTTATAATCTACGTTCAGTAGAGAAATCGGTCTATATGAACCAGGATCTGAAGGGTCTTTATTCTTTTTAAGTATAAGGGTGATGATTGACGCCGAGAAGAATCTGGACATGTTTTTTTTTTAACATAATACTCATTAAACAGCTGGGTAAGGATAGGCACAGTCTCATCTTTAAGTAATCTATAAAACTCAGCGGGTAGTTGATCTGGACCAGGGGCCTTGCCTAGTTTAGCTTCCTCTAAAGCTTTGGTAACTTCCAGAGTTGTTATGGGAAGATTCAATACTTCGATCTGATCAGGAGAGACTACTGGACATGAGATACTGTTCCAAAACCTCACACTGTCCTCTGGGTCAATTGTTTTAGCAGCATATATCTTTTGATAGTAATCAAAAAACAGTAAAACACATTTTTGATATCCGCCAGTGCTGTATAGTTCTTATCACCCACTACTAACTGCTCAATCGTATTATTCTTTTTCCTGACTTTGTCAAGTCTGGCGAGATATTTTGCAGATTTACCATAATGTCCCGTGTAAAGGGCATTCATTCTCATTTCTTCCATGGTTAATTTGGATTTTAAAAAGAGATCCCTATCTTGCCTAGCCATCTTATATTTGTCCCAAAATTTCTTTAACGGTGTAATTACATAGTTTCTGTAAGCATTCGTGACTGTGTTTGATAGCTGCAGTTCACGTGCAATGTATTTCTTTTTGGCTATGACCATATAGGCTTTAATCTGTCCCCGTAAGAATGCCTTTGGGGCTTCCCAGAAAATTTCTGGTTTATCTAAGTGCAAATAGTTGTCAGAGCTATATTCTTGCCATTTATGACGTATCCAATGTTGAAACGGGATGTTGTTTATTAGGTGTTTTGGGAAATAGAAATTGTTAGTTGCTTCTGCCAGAGGAGGTCGAAGTTCCATTTCAAGTGAGATTATAGCGTGATCAGTGATTACAATGTAATTTATCTGAGCTTTACTTCTGACTTTAAGAAGGGGGCTAGAAATAAAAAAAAAATCAATCCGTGAAAAGGATCTATGAGATTTAGATTCACAGGTGTATAGTTTAGTATCGGGGTGTTGAATACGCCAGATATCATGAAGTTTAAGATTTTTACAAATCTGGCGAAATAAGCGAGTTTTTTTAAGGGGGGGAATATACTGTTTAGGTGTAAATCTATCAAGGGAAGACATAGGGGTTAGATTGAAGTCGCCAGCCACTATAATTTTCTGATCTAAGTTAGGTGATAATTTGATAATAATATCATCCCAGAAAACCTGGTCTATATTATTAGGCCCATATATATTGCCCAGTACATATCGGACCCCAGCAATCTCGATATGTAAAATTAACCACCTGTCATGTGTGTCAATTTGGATATTCTGAATATTATGTTGTAAATTTTTGTTAATAAGAAAAGCGACCCCCTTCCTTCTCCTGGAACAATCTGAAGAGATAACTTTACCTATCCATTTACATTTAAACTTCTCCATCTCTGCTCTCTTTAAATGCGTCTCCTGTAACCATACAATATCTGGTTTGTATCTAGCAAGTTGTTTGATAATTATTTTCCTTTTACTGGGAGATGTTACTCCGCCAACGTTCCAAGAGAGACATTTTAATTTATCTATCATTGTGCTGGGGTGTCAGGAATAGGGGTAATAATTCATACAGTATACCATATTCGTATTAACAGGAAGATGGGCCAATGAGGAGAGAGGCAATGTGGGAGAGAGAGAGGCCGAAGAAACAAAAACAAAAAAAAAAAAAGGATAAGAAAGAAAAACAGAAGACAGCACTCAAATCCATGAGCTGCGGGCAAATTACTAGTATAGACATCTCAAAACACATCAACAATTTTAGCCGCAGCCGACTAACACACAATTTAAAAGTAAAAAAACACATAATACTCGTGTATGCTTCTAGTTTGACATATCGTTGTCTGCAATTTTTACCAGATAACTTTCTTATTTTTACAAAATTCCCTGGCTTCTAACGTATTGTTGAGGATACATTTACCATCTTGTTCCTCTATTACAACTTTAGCTGGATAAACAAGTCTAGCCTTGAAGCCAGCATTAATCAATTTAGTGCAATATGGGGCTAACTCTTTTCTTTTAGAGGCGGTCTCACTGGAATAGTCTTGAAATATTAAAACTTTACTTTGGCCAATATATAGATTCTCCATCTTTCTATAAAGTTTTAAGATATTCATCTTATCCTGATAGTTGAGATATTTAACCATTACTGGTCTGTTGTAATTCTTGTCGTTTATAGCATCCCTGATTGGCCCCAACCTATGTGCCCTTTCTACTGATATTGGTATATCTTTCTGTGAGATACCAACAGCCATGGGGAGGGTTGTATTTGAGAAATGCATTAAATCTACATAATCCCCATTGTTGGGGAGGCCAATTATTTTAAGGTTATTTCGCCTCGAGCGATCTTCTAACTCATGCATTTTTGCTTGGAGCACTTTCAAGGTTTTAGTGTTTGCATCTATATTTTGTTCCTGCTTATGTAATATATCCTCATTTGCCGATACCCTGTTTTCAACTTCTGTGAGTCGATTAGAAAACTGTTTAAATTCTGACATTATGTCAGTCATTTGGGTTTTTAACAACTCAAATTGTGGCAAAAACAGATCCGACATTTGATTGACTAATGGTTGAGTATCAAGTTTGTGCAGTATTGGCTCATTTACAGTGTCTATATGTACATCAGATGTACGTGGTTTTTTGTCTTTCTGTTTGGGGGGCATGATTGGCGAGTTAGCTTTAAAGTTCGTGATAAATTTATCCATGTGCATTTAATCTATATAAAGAAAAAAAGAAAAAAAGTGCAGGGAGGGAATTTAATTACAAGCCGGGGCGGGCATAACCCCATAAATTCCAATAGTTGAGTGAAAAAGTGTATTTAGTGTAGTGATACTGCTTAGTCTCTGCCCAGTGCAAGTGTGATCATGCAGGTGTCCTTAGTGATAAAGAGAGAAAAAAAAAAGGGGGTGAAGCGTGTGTCTTCCTAGCCAATCATGTCGCCCAATAAGACAAGCTTAAGTGTATTAACCCCTTAATGACCACAATGTACCCTGTATGTCACTGGTCGTTAAGGGTTTTTTCAGGACATAATAGCACAAGTCTAGCAAGAACACGCTATTAATGCCCTCCCTCCAGCAGGCTTTGTGGAATGGAGCAGTCTCAACGCTGGTGGCAAGACCGCACTATAAAACAAACAAGTCCCAAAAAAAGGCCAGCGACATACAGGGTACGTCGCTGGTCCTTAAGGGGTTAATATGTGGGGTTCCCTTTTCTCTTCCTTTCTCCTTCTCCTTTTTCTTTTAACAGGATGCTACTGTTATACGGCTAACATGAACAAGTTCTGCACGTCAGACATGCTTATACGCTTTATGTTTAACTCTTATATGACACCTCTATTACCCGTTTACTACTTAAAACTATAATACTAAACAGTGCTACCATGTAATCAACAAGTGTTATTTGCAGACAACAAGAGTTTATCAAGCACCTCCTTCTTTAGCTCTTGAGACAATAGAGAAGAAATCTGAATGACTTAATATATTACCAGAGGATACCTTTATACAACAAACAGCAGTATTACAATGTATCAGGCTGAACAGGAACATTTGACAAAAAAAACAATTCCCTATGTTTTTATGGTAAGATCACATATCCTCTATTTAACCATATACCTATTGCTATGAAAATAGTTTAGATACATTAAATGCACTTTTCAACAATTTGGTATTTTTTTTTTTCCTCTCCCTTTTTTAATTATAAGAGATATATACATAAGACATGTCCTTAGAAGTCCGATTCTTATTTACTTGTGGGGTGTTATATTGGGATATTTTTTGCAGATATATGACAGTCGTCCCTTCCTTTAACCCTCACAGTTGGGGGTCCAGGGCACAGCTTGTTAGCGTGGTTTAGGAGTGTGTAGGCTCTATGAACTGCTGTGTCAGAATTGCAACCAAAAGAAAAGGGGATGAGAACCTGTGACCTCTGACTTATACAGCGGTAGCAAAGCTAAGGGTCCCAGCAGTAGATAATATGCGAGTCAATATAGGATTTTTCCTCCCTTATTTTTTCCCCCTTTTCTTCCTCCTTTCCCTTAACGTCTGATTTCCCCTTCCCTTGGGTTTACTTTTAGGGAAAATTACTTGTATGTAGGGACCTTTTGCTTAAAAGGACTGTGATGCAAAGTAACTCTGAAAGTTCTGAGGACTTTTTGCAAGCAACAGCCTTGATTATAAGTACCCGAGTCTCTGCTTACAGCTTGTAGATCAGTCACTTATAAGTATAAAAATCTCTACTTACAGTCTGTAGATCAAATAGCACAAGAAATTGGCAAACCGTGTTATATCAGCTCTGCAAGATTTCCCCAAGCATGTCCTCTGCTTGTTACTTCGGTCTTTACCAGGAAAGACTTCATCCAGTGCTGTATTACCCGTAGCCAGGGGGTTTCTGCAAGCTTTACTCTTTTGGTTCCTCCACCGAGAAATACTGCTCAACTTGTCAGCCTCCCATACTGTGCTTACGTCCAACGGGGCTTTCTATATAGCCACCAGGGCTAATTCCTGCGACGGACCTCCAGGCAAGCACTAGTTTAGCAGGGACACCGGTACTACGTGTCAGGCTCCAGCGACCGAGCCAGTCGGCTTGTTCCAGGTCTCCGAACTGTGCACCAATGGTCTAGTGCAAGGGCCCTAGGCAGGCAGATGGCCTGCAGCAACGGGCTAAAAGCAGGGGTTGGTGTAGCTCGAGCTCTCCGCAGCAGCACTCAGCGTTCCTCGTGCTGCGCTAGCTCCTCCCACCGGAACCGGAACCGTCCAAAATCTGTTTCTGACAGTCTACGCCAGTGTATTTACTCGGCTCAGGCTAGATTGATTTTTTTTATATAGAGGGATGCCTAATTATCATAAAACAAGCTAAATGTGAGTGAGCCAAGATGGTTTTAATACAGTAAAAGCTTGGTTACTTATTCAGAATCTCCCATTGAAATGCATGGAAATTAGGGTACCAAGTTTGGTGCCATATTATATGATCAATATCATTTGGTTTAGGCTAGATTGATTTTTTTTATATAGAGAGATGCCCAATTAGTATAGAACAAGCCAAATGTGAGTGAGACAAGATGGTTTTAATAGAGTAACAGCTTGGTTACTTATTGAGCATTTCCTATTGAAATGCATGGATGCTAGGGTGCCAGGTTTGATGCCATACTATATAATCAATATAATTTGACTCATGCTAGAAGAGAGATGCCCAATTAGCATAAAAAAAGCCAAATGTGAGCGAGCCAAGATGGTTTTAATAGTAAACAGGGGTATTAATGGCACTACTAATGTGCAGGGTTAAGGATTGCTTATCTATATCACTTAATTAGGTCTAGAAATCTATAAGCAGGGGTGCTGTGTAATGGATATACACAAGACAAATATGGCAGTCAAAGCTGACGGTTATGTACATGTGTGTAGCACTCACTATCCTTAAGGCCTATTGGAAGGATTAGAGGTCACATAGATGGAAGGAGGAAGAAACTAAAAATTAAAATATAACCTTTATTAGGATATTTAAAAATTCAGACATACACACAGAAAAACAACTCTAAAAACACTGGAAGTGGTAGGTTGTTAGTATATATATGCACAAAAACAGTGTATGCCACTTCAAAGTTGGTATAAATTATACATGGTAAGATAGCTCTGGCCTAGGATGTCGGTTTTAATCCATAGTCAGGGTATATATCATGTGTTATAGAAATAGATATATGGGTCCAGGGGGTCTCATAAGAGAATAAATTCAGATCTACAATGCAAATAGATATTGCATATAAACAAAGGTAACACAATAATCCCAGGTGGTTGCGTCTATAAATTGCTATTATCTTAGGTGAATTGCTTACAAAGGCAGCCCTTAAAGGGACACTGAACCCAAATATTTTCTTTTGTAATTCAGAAAGAGCATGCAATTGTAAGCAACTTTCTAATTTACTCCTATTATCAATTTGTCTTCGTTCTCTTGCTATCATTATTTGAAAAAGAAGGCATCTAAGCTCTTTTTTTGTTTCAGTACTCTGGACAGCACTTTTTTATTGGTGGATGAATGTATCCACCAATCAGCAAGGACAACCCAGGTTGTTCACCAAAAATGGGCCGGCATCTAAACTTACATTCTTGCATTTCAAATAAAGATACCAAGAGAATGAAGAAAATTTGATAATAGGAGTAAATTAGAAAGTTGCTTAAAATGTCATGCTCAATCTGAATCAAGAAAGAAAATTTTTGGGTACAGTGTCCCTTTAAGTATGCAGTTACAATTAGATTATATCATATTTATAATATCCTAAATGCTGCATTTAGCAGTATCATCAAATATAAGTATAACAAAGAGTTAAAGCGATAAAGACTTGGACTAAGTGGCTAGTCTAATTGCAAATATTCTTGGATAACCACTGATGTAATAAGTAATAATAAAAAGATAATTTTCAGTCTATAATATGTCTTTAGTGTCTTGGCATCAATAGTATTTATATCAGGATAAATAATTAGTGGGTAATGAAATAGTATAAGTACAGATTGAGGTTGTTATTTTTGTACGGTAAATCTGTAGTATAAATTAAGGATACTTATTGCAACACTATCGTTACATTCATGTAAAGTTAATATAATTGTCATAAGATGATATTCGTATAGTATCAACCTGAATTTATACCTTGTATCAAAAGATACTTGTATCCACTGTATATGCGCAATTACGTCTGATATAGAAATACTGGTTATAACTTAAGGCATAACACTAACAAGTCAGCGGTATCTGTTTATATCCTTTGTTAAATACTCAAGAGGCTACTAGTGCTCAGTATACCGGAATGATCCTAGTCACGTCCTGTCATTAGAACCACAGTATATTTAGCAATAGACACAATTCACTTGCGGCAGTATTACAGATATAATATTATCGTAAGATTAAATTATATTCCCCTATAAATGGATAGCAAACAACTCTATCATAAATGTGCTAAGATACGGTAGATAGCGGTAACTGACGCTTTCTGAATAGCTATGTTAAATTATATGATCTACCACGCGCTAGTATCTGCTGCGTGTAGTCATCACTATTATGCATCAGGTTGCTCAGAGTAATAATAACCACCACATATATTCCTGCTAATTTTAAAAGAATGCTTATTAGATAAACATTAAACTAATCCCTTCTACACGCAGCAGATACTAGCGCGTGGTAGATCATATAATTTAACATAGCTATTCAGATATAATTTAATCTTACGATAATATTATATCTGTAATACTGCCGCAAGTGAATTGTGTCTATTGCTAAATATACTGTGGTTCTCTAATGACAGGACATGACTAGGATCATTCCGGTATACTGAGCACTAGCAGCCTCTTGAGTATTTAAAGGGACAGTCAAGTATAAATTAAACTTTCATTATTCAGATAGGACTTTTAATTTTTTTTTTTATTATTATTTTTTTTAAAATATATTTTTATTGAGGTTTCAAAAATATACAGAGATTAGAAAAGAAAACAACTCAACATTCTATTGGTGGGAACCTAGTATGTTACTTTTAAAGAAAAAAAAAAGATAGTTAATATATGGCTCCATAATAACGCATTTAATGTATATAAACAATGAGCTTAGCTAGTGAGCAGGGAATAAGGGCAGGTGACGCAGCAGGCAAAAGCCGCTCAAAATAAGGTAAGGGGGAAAGTGGGAGGGCGGAGCCGCCTAACATATTAAACTGGTAGACTCTTTCGGGCTTCTAAGTTTTTGAATAAAATAGAAGAAGGGATATCTCCTACTTATGTTATAAGCAGAGGTGGGGAACAGAAACATGTGTTGGCTTGTTTCTAAGTATAAGGATCAGTGTATCTTGTCCTCTAATAATATAGCAAGTAGTAGTATGTGCCTATGTAGACCAAGTTTCGAAGCATGAAATCATGAGGCTATTTGACAGCTAATAAAACCGCTATCTGAATATCAGGCATGTTAGATGATTGGCAACACTATATAGGTGTGAGATAAATACAAGATTGGTTATTGGATACTACTAGCTACCACTATAGCGGGTGGACTTAACAAATGATCTCACATGAGTAAGCATTAGAGCTAATCTAAGTAGGCTAGATAAAGACACGCATAGATACACATATACCGAAACACCCAAACATACAGAGACATATAAGGTATTAATCCGCACTGAGCCTGTTTTCTCAGAAATATGCATATATATATATATATATATATATATATATATATATATATATATATATATATGGGGTGCAAATCTAAGCCTAACACAGCTATAAAAGATATAACTTAGGGATATAAACAGATCAATGTAGGCTCATGTTAATAAAACAGAATAGGAGAGACATGAGGGGTCCATTCAATATTGATTCAATAGTAGAGCATAATATGCCCAGGTATGTAACTCATTAATGGATATGGGAGATATGAAAATGTGCCAATGCTGCTTGTACGGGTTAATGACTGAAAGAGTCACATAAGTAGGCGTTGAGGGAAGTCTGGAACATCTGTTAATATTAGGGATATGAAGCAGGGTAGAGATTATATCAATTTTGCAATTAAGGGGGGATAATAGCAATGCCAATCTAGGTATTTCTGTAAAGTAGGCCTCCTGGGGGGCTGGGCTTTGGTCAGTCTCTGGTCTAGTCCCTGAAGGAATTACATATATTTGATATGAGAGCAGTTTAAGTAGTCTAATACTAATATGACAAGTGTTGTATAATATCTATTGGTTGCAAATAATGGGTGATCATAATGCCAAAATAAATTAACTGAGAGTGTACTTTGAGACTTAACTGAGAAGGAGAACAATACACAAGAATCATACTTAGTTTGGTAGAGGCTTCATAATGTAGAGTATTAATTCTGAGTGCTGTGTACCTCTATAAGTGTAGCTGCGATAGCTATATCTACAATAGCTAAGAATACAAGGGGTCTGAGCCGCAATGGTCTCATGGTGTAGAGTGCTAATTCCAAATGCTGGGTTCCTCCATAAGTATAACTGCAATAGCGACACCTATACTAGCTAGTGGTTTGAGTCATTTTGTCTGACAAAAATAAATTCCAGTTAACAGATTGCTATACCCAACATTTGCTATCTTGTATAAAAAAGTATAGTAGTGGGCTATTCCATAATCCCAAATACTAAGCTGAGACTACAGGGGTGAGGCATTTAAAATTACATCCTCTACCTTATGTTAAGTAAGTAAAGCATAAACCAATATCTTCATATACACAATCCTCAGCAGTAATATTTATATAAACAGTGGGAAGTGTAGAGATTTATAAACGCTGAGAGGTCCTCAGACTCTAAAGTAACAAGTAAGGCAATAAGAACACTGCAAGGCCATAGGGTCTCTCTGTCCAAAACAAAATAGAAGCCCAACGTAAGCTTACAGTTGAAATATGTAAAAATGTAACTAAAAATAAAATGGAACTAAGAGTTTGGGCAGTATACTAGAACAGTCAATATTTACATGACAAAATTAGGAGTTTAGAGTAATGCGGTCTGCAAATCTTGTGTAGCGGGGAGTATAGTGTTCAGAGTGGTGAAAATGTCTCAGGGAAATCTCAGCTGCTAAGACAACAAATAGAGCCGGGTGTTTGCAGTTAGTGTCCCCATTACACACCATGGTATCGAGCCAGCAGATCATCAGTGTGGTGTGGGGAGCTGCATGGGACACTGGGACGTTACCCAATTCCCCTTCTAGAAGCAGTGCTGGAAACATTAAATGTGCCCCATGCTGGGAGAGAAATAGCAACCGCCTCTGTATTAAGAGTGAGAGCTGTGGAAGGGAGAGGCCATACAGCGAGACAGGAGGCACCTAGTGTCATCGGGAGCGCTACCGAGCAGTAAACTGCAGCTAGGTCGGGGTCATAGGGGGTGTCTGAAAAGTACCTTGCTGGGTATAAATTTGAAGTCATTCCAATTGTTCTTATATGGAAGCCCTTGACTTGTGTTGATAAGACAGCGGTGTAGGTATTGCGAAGCCGACTGTGGGCGATCCAGCCGATGCGACTCATATGGGGCCCGTCTCGCGTTCAGAAGCAGCTCCCTCTCATCCAATGTAAGTAGTTGACTCTGGATCTCGGTCTGCCTCAGTTTCATGCCACTCTTAGCCTTGCTCTCTTCCCTTTGCACCCCCGCTATTGTGGGAGCGATGTGCCCATTGTCGGTTAGCAAGGAATCCTCCTGTCTCCAGATCCGGATTGCCTTAGTGACACAATGTGCAGAAGGTTCAGCAGATGACACTAGGGGCCGCAAATCGCCATCTTGAGAATAGCAGCTATCATCATGTGTACCGCAGGAGTCACGGATCTGCTGCGATAGCTGGGTAAAGTGATAGTCCATTCTGTCACCCAGGTCTTTAAGGAGTGAGAGTAGTATGTCCTCCATTTCTTATTTACCGAGTTCTGTGTTAGTTGGCAGTGTTAGTTGGCAGGAGAAGGGAGGTGGGGAGTAATTCACAATCTTAATGTTAACTTTCTTGCGAGGTTGCTAGTGGTCCGTGCCATGCGGCCTGTTGGTTGAAGGCTGTGCAGGCCCTGTAGAGTGACGCCAGGTTATTACTATCCCACACCTCACTATTTCCCTTCTAGAAGTGGTCAGTAGGCTTTATCCATATTAGGTAGGGATTTTAAGGCATTAATTCCATTGTTTGGTGCTCTTTTCTGATGTTCTTGTCAGGGAGCTCTAGAAGTTTGCGGCCATACTTGTCTGCGGATAGCTCCGCCCCCCAGGACTTTTAATTTTAATCGACTTTCCAATTTACTTTTATCATCAAATTTGCTTTTCTTTCATGTAATTAGCAAGAGTCCATGAGCTAGTGACGTATGGGATATACATTCCTACCAGGAGGGGCAAAGTTTCCCAAACCTCAAAATGCCTATAAATACACCCCTCACCACACCCACAATTCAGTTTTACAAACTTTGCCTCCGATGGAGGTGGTGAAGTAAGTTTGTGCTAGATTCTACGTTGATATGCGCTCCGCAGCAAGTTGGAGCCCGGTTTTCCTCTCAGCGTGCAGTGAATGTCAGAGGGATGTGAGGAGAGTATTGCCTATTTGAATGCAGTGATCTCCTTCTAAGGGGTCTATTTCATAGGTT
Source organism: Bombina bombina (assembly GCF_027579735.1). NCBI lineage: Eukaryota > Metazoa > Chordata > Amphibia > Anura > Bombinatoridae > Bombina > Bombina bombina. The sequence continues at coordinate 1,238,792,688 of NC_069499.1, forward strand.
CTCTGTTATCGGTCGTAGAGATTCATCTCTTACCTCCCTTTTCAGATCGACGATATACTCTTATATATACCATTACCTCTGCTGATTCTCGTTTCAGTACTGGTTTGGCTATCTGCTATATGTAGATGAGTGTCCTGGGGTAAGTAAGTCTTATTTTCTGTGACACTCCAAGCTATGGTTGGGCACTTTGTTTATAAAGTTCTAAATATATGTATTCAAACATTTATTTGCCTTGACTCAGAATGTTCAACTTTCCTTATTTTCAGACAGTCAGTTTCATATTTGGGATAATGCATTTTGATTTGACCATTTTTTCTTACCTTAAAATTTGACTTTTTCCCTGTGGGCTGTTAGGCTCGCGGGGGCTGAAAATGCTTCATTTTATTGCGTCATTCTTGGCGCGGACTTTTTTGGCGCAAAAATTCTATTTCCGTTTCCGGCGTCATACGTGTCGCCGGAAGTTGCGTCATTCTTTGACGTTATTTCGCGCCAAAAATGTCGGCGTTCCGGATGTGGCGTCATTTTTGGCGCCAAAAAGCATTTAGGCGCCAAATAATGTGGGCGTCTTATTTGGCGCGAAAAAATATGGGCGTCGCTTTTGTCTCCACATTATTTAAGTCTCATTTTTTATTTGCTTCTGGTTGCTAGAAGCTTGTTCTTTGGCATTCTTTCCCATTCCTGAAACTGTCATTTAAGGAATTTGATCAATTTTCCTTTATATGTTGTTTTTTCTCTTACATATTGCAAGATGTCTCACGTTGCATCTGAGCCAGAAGATACTACAGGAAAATCGCTGTCAAGTGCTGAATCTACCAAAGCTAAGTGTATCTGCTGTAAACTTTTGGTAGCTATTTCTCCAGCTGTTGTTTGTATTGATTGTCATGACAAACTTGTTAAAGCAGATAATATTTCCTTTAGTAAAGTACCATTGCCTGTTGCAGTTCCCTCAACATCTAAGGTGCAGAATGTTCCTGATAATATAAGAGATTTTGTTTCTGAATCCATAAAGAAGGCTATGTCTGTTATTTCTCCTTCTAGTAAACGTAAAAAATCTTTTAAAACTTCTCTCCCTACAGATGAATTTTTAAATGAACATCATCATTCTGATTCTGATGACTCCTCTGGTTCAGAGGATTCTGTCTCTGAGGTTGATGCTGATAAATCTTCATATTTATTTAAAATGGAATTTATTCGTTCTTTACTTAAAGAAGTTCTAATTGCTTTAGAAATAGAGGATTCTAGTCCTCTTGATACTAATTCTAAACGTTTAGATAAGGTATTTAAAGCTCCTGTGGTTATTCCAGAAGTTTTTCCTGTTCCTAATGCTATTTCTGCAGTAATTTCCAAAGAATGGGATAAATTGGGTAATTCATTTACTCCTTCTAAACGTTTTAAGCATTTATATCCTGTGCCGTCTGACAGATTAGAATTTTGGGACAAAATCCCTAAAGTTGATGGGGCTATTTCTACCCTTGCTAAACGTACTACTATTCCTACGTCAGATGGTACTTCGTTTAAGGATCCTCTAGATAGGAAAATTGAGTCCTTTCTAAGAAAAGCTTATCTGTGTTCAGGTAATCTTCTTAGACCTGCTATATCTTTGGCTGATGTTGCTGCAGCTTCAACTTTTTGGTTGGAAACTTTAGCGCAACAAGTAACACATCGTGATTCTCATGACATTATTATTCTTCTTCAGCATGCTAATAATTTTATCTGTGATGCCATTTTTGATATTGTCAGAGTTGATGTCAGGTTTATGTCTCTAGCTATTTTAGCTAGAAGAGCTTTATGGCTTAAAACTTGGAATGCTGATATGGCTTCTAAATCAACTTTACTTTCTATTTCTTTCCAGGGTAACAAATTATTTGGTTCTCAGTTGGATTCCATCATTTCAACTGTTACTGGTGGGAAAGGAACTTTTTTACCACAGGATAAAAAATCTAAAGGTAAAAGTAGAGCTAATAATCGTTTTCGTTCCTTTCGTTTCAACAAAGAACAAAAGCCTGATCCTTCATCCTCAGGAGCAGTTTCAGTTTGGAAATCATCTCCAGTCTGGAATAAATCCAAGCCAGCTAGAAAGGCAAGCCTGCTTCTAAGTCCACATGAAGGTGCGGCCCTCATTCCAGCTCAGCTGGTAGGGGGCAGGTTATGTTTTTTCAAGGAAATTTGGATCAATTCTGTTCACAATCTTTGGATTCAGAACATTGTTTCAGAAGGGTACAGAATTGGTTTCAAGATAAGACCTCCTGCAAAGAGATTTTTTCTTTCCCGTGTCCCAGTAAATCCAGTAAAAGCTCAAGCATTTCTGAAATGTGTTTCAGATCTAGAGTTGACTGGAGTAATTATGCCGGTTCCAGTTCAGGAACAGGGGATGGGGTTTTATTCAAATCTCTTCATTGTACCAAAGAAGGAGAATTCCTTCAGACCAGTTCTGGATCTAAAAATATTGAATCGTTATGTAAGGATACCAACGTTCAAAATGGTAACTATAAGGACTATCTTGCCTTTTGTTCTGCAAGGGAATTATATGTCCACAATAGATTTACAGGATGCATATCTGCATATTCCGATTCATCCAGATCATTTTCAGTTCCTGAGATTCTCTTCTCTGGACAAGCATTACCAGTTTGTGGTTCTGCCGTTTGGCCTAGCTACAGCTCCAAGAATTTTTACAAAGGTTCTCGGTGCCCTTCTGTCTGTAATCAGAGAACAGGGTATTGTGGTATTTCCTTATTTGGACGATATCTTGGTACTTGCTCAGTCTTTACATTTAGCAGAATCTCATACGAATCGACTTGTGTTGTTTCTTCAAGATCATGGTTGGAGGATCAATTTACCAAAAAGTTCTTTGATTCCTCAGACAAGGGTAACCTTTCTGGGTTTCCAGATGGATTCAGTGTCCATGACTCTGTCTTTAACAGACAAGAGACGTCTAAAATTGATTGCAGCTTGTCGAAACCTTCAGTCACAATCATTCCCTTCGGTAGCCTTATGCATGGAAATTCTAGGTCTTATGACTGCTGCATCGGACGCGATCCCCTTTGCTCGTTTTCACATGCGACCTCTTCAGCTCTGTATGCTGAAGCAATGGTGCAAGGATTACACGAAGATATCTCAAACAATATCTTTAAAACCGATTGTTCGGCACTCTCTAACATGGTGGACAGATCACCATCGTTTAATTCAGGGGGCTTCTTTTGTGCTTCCGACCTGGACTGTAATTTCAACAGATGCAAGTCTCACGGGTTGGGGAGCTGTGTGGGGATCTCTGACGGCACAGGGAGTTTGGGAATCTCAGGAGGTGAGATTACCTATCAATATCTTGGAACTCCGTGCAATTTTCAGAGCTCTTCAGTTTTGGCCTCTTCTGAAGAGAGAATCGTTCATTTGTTTTCAGACAGACAATGTCACAACTGTGGCATACATCAATCATCAAGGAGGGACTCACAGTCCTCTGGCTATGAAAGAAGTATCTCGAATTTTGGTTTGGGCGGAATCCAGCTCCTGTCTAATCTCTGCGGTTCATATCCCAGGTGTAGACAATTGGGAAGCGGATTATCTAAGTCGCCAAATGTTGCATCCGGGCGAATGGTCTCTTCACCCAGAGGTATTTCTTCAGATTGTTCAAATGTGGGAACTTCCAGAAATAGATCTGATGGCGTCCCATCTAAACAAGAAACTTCCCAGGTATCTGTCCAGATCCCGGGATCCTCAGGCGGAGGCAGTGGATGCATTATCACTTCCTTGGAAGTATCATCCTGCCTATATCTTTCCGCCTCTAGTTCTTCTTCCAAGAGTGATCTCCAAGATTCTGAAGGAATGCTCGTTTGTTCTGCTGGTAGCTCCAGCATGGCCTCACAGGTTTTGGTATGCGGATCTTGTCCGGATGGCCTCTTGCCAACCGTGGACTCTTCCGTTAAGACCAGACCTTCTATCACAAGGTCCTTTTTTCCATCAGGATCTGAAATCCTTAAATTTAAAGGTATGGAGATTGAACGCTTGATTCTTGGTCAAAGAGGTTTCTCTGACTCCGTGATTAATACTATGTTACAGGCTCGTAAATCTGTATCTCGAGAGATATATTATAGAGTCTGGAAGACTTATATTTCTTGGTGTCTTTCTCATCATTTTTCTTGACATTCTTTTAGAATACCGAGAATTTTACAGTTTCTTCAGGATGGTTTAGATAAGGGTTTGTCCGCAAGTTCTTTGAAAGGACAAATCTCTGCTCTTTCTGTTCTTTTTCACAGAAAGATTGCTATTCTTCCTGATATTCATTGTTTTGTACAAGCTTTGGTTCGTATAAAACCTGTCATTAAGTCAATTTCTCCTCCTTGGAGTTTGAATTTGGTTCTGGGAGCTCTTCAAGCTCCTCCGTTTGAACCTATGCATTCATTGGACATTAAATTACTTTCTTGGAAAGTTTTGTTCCTTTTGGCCATCTCTTCTGCTAGAAGAGTTTCTGAATTATCTGCTCTTTCTTGTGTCTCCTTTTCTGATTTTTCATCAGGATAAGGCGGTGTTGCGAACTTCTTTTGAATTTTTACCTAAAGTTGTGAATTCCAACAACATTAGTAGAGAAATTGTGGTTCCTTCATTATGTCCTAATCCTAAGAATTCTAAGGGGAATTCGTTGCATTCTTTGGATGTTGTTAGAGCTTTGAAATATTATGTTGAAGCTACGAAATCTTTCCGTAAGACTTCTAGTCTATTTGTTATCTTTTCCGGTTCTAGGAAAGGCCAGAAAGCTTCTGCCATTTCTTTGGCATCTTGGTTGAAATCTTTAATTCATCTTGCCTATGTTGAGTCGGGTAAAATTCCGCCTCAGAGAATTACAGCTCATTCTACTAGGTCAGTATCTACTTCCTGGGCGTTTAGGAATGAAGCTTCGGTTGACCAGATCTGCAAAGCAGCAACTTGGTCCTCTTTGCATACTTTTACTAAATTCTACCATTTTGATGTATTTTCTTCTTCTGAAGCAGTTTTTGGTAGAAAAGTACTTCAGGCAGCGGTTTCAGTTTGAATCTTCTGCTTATGTTTTTCGTTAAACTTTATTTTGGGTGTGGATTATTTTCAGCAGGAATTGGCTGTCTTTATTTTATCCCTCCCTCTCTAGTGACTCTTGTGTGGAAAGATCCACATCTTGGGTAGTCATTATCCCATACGTCACTAGCTCATGGACTCTTGCTAATTACATGAAAGAAAACATAATTTATGTAAGAACTTACCTGATAAATTCATTTCTTTCATATTAGCAAGAGTCCATGAGGCCCGCCCTTTTTTTGTGGTGGTTATGATTTTGTATAAAGCACAATTATTCCAATTCCTTATTTTATATGCTTTCGCACTTTTTTATCACCCCACTTCTTGGCTATTCGTTAAACTGAATTGTGGGTGTGGTGAGGGGTGTATTTATAGGCATTTTGAGGTTTGGGAAACTTTGCCCCTCCTGGTAGGAATGTATATCCCATACGTCACTAGCTCATGGACTTGCTAATATGAAAGAAATGAATTTATCAGGTAAGTTCTTACATAAATTATGTTTTTTCTCTTGGTATTCTTAGTTTCAACTAAACATAGGTAGGCTCATATGCTAATTTCTAAGGCCTAGATTTAGAGTTGGGCGGTAGTCGTCAAAACCAGCGTTAGAGGCTCCTAACGCTGGTTTTTACCGCCCTCTGGTATTTGGAGTCAGTCATTAAAGGGTCTAACGCTCACTTTGCAGCCGCGACTTTTCCATACCACAGATCCCCTTACGTCAATTGCGTATCCTATGTTTTCAATGGGATCTTTCTAACGCCGGTATTTAGAGTCTTGGCTGAAGTGAGCGTTAGAAATCTAACGACAAAACTCCAGCCGCAGAAAAAAGTCAGTAGTTAAGAGCTTTCTGGGCTAACGCCGGTTTATAAAGCTCTTAACTACTGTGCTCTAAAATACACTAACACCCATAAACTACCTATGTACCCCTAAACCGAGGTCCCCCCACATAGCCGCCACTCTATTACATTTTTTTAACCCCTAATCTGCCGACCGCCACCTACGTTATACTTATGTACCCCTAATCTGCTGCCCCTAACACCGCCGACCCCTATATTATATTTATTAACCCCTAACCTGCCCCCCACAATGTCGCCGCCAGCTACCTACAATAATTAACCCCTAATCTGCTGACCGCAAAGCGCCGCTACCTACGTTATCCTTATGTACCCCTAATCTGCTGCCCCTAACACCGCCGACCCCTATATTATATTTATTAGCCCCTAATCTGCCCCCCTCAACGTCGCCTTCACCTGCCTACACTTATTAACCCCTAATCTGCCGAGCTGACCGCACCGCTACTATAATAAAGTTATTAACCCCTAATCCGCCTCACTCCCGCCTCAATAACCCTATAATAAATAGTATTAACCCCTAATCTGCCCTCCCTAACATCGCCAACACCTAGCTTCAATTATTAACCCCTAATCTGCCGACCGAATCTCGCCGCTACTGTAATAAATGGATTAACCCCTAAAGCTAAGTCTAACCCTAACCCTAACACCCCCCTAAGTTAAATATAATTTAAATCTAACGAAATAAATTAACTCTTATTAAATAAATTATTCCTATTTAAAGCTAAATACTTACCTGTAAAATAAACCCTAATATAGCTACAATATAAATTATAATTATATTATAGCTATTTTAGGATTTATATTTATTTTACAGGTAACTTTGACCCCTGCATATTATTTTTAACCCCTAATCTGCCGCTCCGTACACCCCCGCCACCTACATTATCCCTATGTACCCCTAATCTGCTGCCCTAACATCGCCGACCCCTATATTATATTTATTAACCCCTAATCTGCCGCCCCCAACGTCGCCTCCACCTAACTACACTTATTAACCCCTAATCTGCCGACCGGACCTGAGCGCTACTATAATAAATGTATTAACCCCTAATCCGCCTCACTCCCGCCTCAATAACCCTATAATAAATAGTATTAACCCCTAATCTGCCCTCCCTAACATTGCCGACACCTAACTTCAAGTATTAACCCCTAATCTGCCGACAGGAGCTCACCGCTACTCTAATAAATTTATTAACCCCTAAAGCTAAGTCTAACTTTAACCCTAACACCCCCCTAAGTTAAATATAATTTAAATCTAACGAAATAAATTAACTCTTATTAAATAAATTATTCCTATTTAAAGCTAAATACTTACCTGTAAAATAAACCCTAATATAGCTACAATATAAATTATAATTATATTATAGCTATTTTAGGATTTATATTTATTTTACAGGTAACTTTGACCCCTGCATATTATTTTTAACCCCTAATCTGCCGCTCCGTACACCCCCGCCACCTACATTATCCCTATGTACCCCTAATCTGCTGCCCTAACATCGCCGACCCCTATATTATATTTATTAAAGGGACAGTTTACTCAAAAATTTTCTCCCCTTTAATTTGTTCCCAATGATCCACTTTACCTGCTGGAGTGTATTACATTGTTTACAATTAGCTCCTTTACCCTTATATTGGCATTTGAAATTGTTGATTTAGCATGTGGTATCCCCACCTATTCTGAAAGTTTGTGGCTGCGCGTACCAGCTATAGATAAGCTTTGTAAACACAGCCAGCAGAAGAAATTACACTCCCAGTCGGATATAGCAGAGATAAGGTAATACAATGTTGATTTTCCATTGTTCTCTCAAAGTACTGGTGATTGTTTTAAGGACAGATATAAGATAAAGAAGCAGGTATATTTGCACAATGTGATACAGTAATGAGATCTGATTATACCTACAAGCTCAACCCATTTTATTAGGTTGTGGCTTCAAAACACAAAATCAGAGCTTTAATATACACAAATAAGCCTTAAAAAGCAAATTTTCATACATTTTTTACTCTGCAGTTGGTAAAAAAGCAATTGTAAACACATTAAGGGAAAAACTATTTTACAGTAAACTGTCCCTTTAACCTCTAATCTGCCGCCCCCAACGTCGCCTCCACCTAACTACACTTATTAACCCCTAATCTGCCGACCGGACCTGAGCGCTATTATAATAAATGTATTAACCCCTAATCCGCATCACTCCCGCCTCAATAACCCTATAATAAATAGTATTAACCCCTAATCTGCCCTCCCTAACATTGCCGACACCTAACTTCAAGTATTAACCCCTAATCTGCCGACAGGAGCTCACCGCTACTCTAATAAATTTATTAACCCCTAAAGCTAAGTCTAACTTTAACCCTAACACCCCCCTAAATTAAATATAATTTAAATCTAACAAAATAAATTAACTCTTATGAAATAAATTATTCCTATTTAAAGCTAAATACTTACCTGTAAAATAAACCCTAATATAGCTACAATATAAATTATAATTATATTATAGCTATTTTAGGATTTATATTTATTTTACAGGTAACTTTGTATTTATTTTAACCAGGTACAATAGCTATTAAATAGTTCAGAACTATTTAATAGCTAAAATAGTTAAAATAATTACAAAATTACCTGTAAAATAAACCCTAATATAGCTACAATATAAATTATAATTATATTATAGCTATTTTAGGATTTATATTTATTTTACAGGTAACTTTGTATTTATTTTAACCAGGTACAATAGCTATTAAATAGTTAAGAACTATTTAATAGCTAAAATAGTTAAAATAATTACAAAATTACCTGTAAAATAAATCCTAACCTAAGTTACAATTAAACCTAACACTGTACTATCAATAAATAAATTAAATAAAATACCTACAATTACCTACAATTAAACCTAACACTACACTATCAATACATTAATTAAATACAATACCTACAAATAACTACAATTAAATAAACTAACTAAAGTACAAAAAATAAAAAAGAACTAAGTTACAAAAAATACAAAAATATTTTCAAACATTAGAAAAATATTACAACAATTTAAACTAATTACACCTACTCTAAGCCCCCTAATGAAATTACAAAGCCCCCCAAAATAAAAAAATGCCCTACCCTATTCTAAATTACAAAAGTTCAAAGCACTTTTACCTTACCAGCCCTGAACAGGGCCCTTTGCGGGGCATGCCCCAAGAAATTCAACTCTTTTGCCTGTAAAAAAACACATACAATACCCCCCCCCCAACATTACAACCCACCACCCACATAACCCTAATCTAACCCAAACCCCCCTTAAATAAACCTAACACTAAGCCCCTGAAGATCTTCCTACCTTATCTTCACCTCACCGGGTATCACCGATCGGTCCTGGCTCCAAAATCTTCATCCAACCCAAGCGGGGGCTGGCGATCCATAATCCTGCGGCTGAAGAGGTCCAGAAGAGGCTCCAAAGTCTTCATCCTATCCCGGAAGAAGAGGCGATCCAGATCGGCAACCATCTTGATCCAAGCGGCATCTTCTATCTTCATCCGATGAGGAACGGCTCCATCGTGAAGACCTCCAGCGCGGATCAATCTTCTTCCGACGATGTCCAACTGAAGAATGACGGTTCCTTTAAGGGACGTCATCCAAGATGGCGTCCCTCGAATTCCGATTGGCTGATAGGATTCTATCAAACAATCGGAATTAAGGTAGGAAAATTCTGATTGGCTGATGGAATCAGCCAATCAGAATCAAGTTCAATCCGATTGGCTGATCCGATCAGCCAATCAGATTGAGCTCGCATTCTATTGGCTGTTCCGATCAGCCAATAGAATGCGAGCTCAATCTGATTGGCTGATCGGATCAGCCAATCGGATTGAACTTGATTCTGATTGGCTGATTCCATCAGCCAATCAGAATTTTCCTACCTTAATTCCGATTGGCTGATAGAATCCTATCAGCCAATCGGAATTCGAGGGACGCCATCTTGGATGACGTCCCTTAAAGGAACCGTCATTCTTCAGTTGGACGTCATCGGAAGAAGATTGATCCGCGCTGGAGGTCTTCACGATGGAGCCGGTCCTCATCGGATGAAGATAGAAGATGCCGCTTGGATCAAGATGGTTGCCGGTCTGGATCGCCTCTTCTTCCCGGATAGGATGAAGACTTTGGAGCCTCTTCTGGACCTCTTCAGCCGCAGGATTATGGATCGCCAGCCCCCGCTTGGGTTGGATGAAGATTTTGGAGCCAGGACCAATCGGTGATACCCGGTGAGGTGAAGATAAGGTAGGAAGATCTTCAGGGGCTTAGTGTTAGGTTTATTTAAGGGGGGTTTAAGTTAGATTAGGGGTATGTGGGTGGTGGGTTGTAATGTTGGGGGGAGGGTATAGTATGTGTTTTTTTACAGGCAAAAGAGCTGAATTTCTTGGGGCATGCCCCGCAAAGGGCCCCGTTCAGGGCTGGTAAGGTAAAAGAGCTTTGAACTTTTGTAATTTAGAATAGGGTAGGGCATTTTTTTTATTTTGGGGGGCTTTGTAATTTCATTAGTGGCTTAGAGTAGGTGTAATTAGTTTAAAATTGTTGTAATATTTTTCTAATGTTTGTAAATATTTTTTAATTTTTTTGTAACTTAGTTCTTTTTTATTTTTTGTACTTTAGTTAGTTTATTTAATTGTAGTTATTTGTAGGTATTGTATTTAATTAATGTATTGATAGTGTAGTGTTAGGTTTAATTGTAGGTAATTGTAGGTATTTTATTTAATTTATTTATTGATAGTGTAATGTTAGGTTTAATTGTAACTTAGGTTAGGATTTATTTTACAGGTAATTTTGTAATTATTTTAACTATTTTAGCTATTAAATAGTTCTTAACTATTTAATAGCTATTGTACCTGGTTAAAATAAATACAAAGTTACCTGTAAAATAAATATAAATCCTAAAATAGCTATAATATAATTATAATTTATATTGTAGCTATATTAGGGTTTATTTTACAGGTAAGTATTTAGCTTTAAATAGGAATAATTTATTTAATAAGAGTTAATTTATTTTGTTAGATTTAAATTATATTTAATTTAGGGGGTGTTAGGGTTAAAGTTAGACTTAGCTTTAGGGGTTAATAAATTTATTAGAGTAGTGGTGAGCTCCTGTCGGCAGATTAGGGGTTAATACTTGAAGTTAGGTGTCGGCAATGTTAGGGAGGGCAGATTAGGGGTTAATACTATTTATTATAGGGTTATTGAGGCGGGAGTGATGCGGATTAGGGGTTAATACATTTATTATAGTAGCGCTCAGGTCCAGTCGGCAGATTAAGGGTTAATAAGTGTAGTTAGGTGGAGGCGACGTTGGGGGCGGCAGATTAGGGGTTAATAAATATAATATAGGGGTCGGCGATGTTAGAGCAGCAGATTAGGGGAACATAGGGATAATCTAGGTGGCGGGGTTGTACGGAGCGGCAGATTAGGGGTTAAAAATAATATACAGGGGTCAGCGATAGCGGGGGCGGCAGATTAGGGGTTAATAAGTGTAAGGTTAGGGGTGTTTAGACTTGGGGTACATGTTAGAGTGTTAGGTGCAGACGTAGGAAGTGTTTCCACATAGAAAACAATGGGGCTGCGTTAGGAGCCGAACGCGGCTTTTTTGCAGGTGTTAGGTTTTTTTTCAGCTCAAACAGCCCCATTGTTTTCTATGGGGGAATCGTGCACGAGCACGTTTTTGAAGCTGGCCGCGTCCGTAAGCACCGCTGGTATCGAGAGTTGAAGTTGCGGTAAATATGCTATACGCTCCTTTTTTGGAGCCTAACGCAGCCATTCTGTGAACTCTAAATACCAGCGGTATTTAAAAGGTGCGGCCAGAAAAAAGCCAGCGTAGCTAAAGCACCCCTTTGGCCGCAGAACTCTAAATCTAGGAGTAAGCTGCCTCTTATTACATGCTTTTTAAATCTCTTTTCAACACAAAGAGACAGAAAGTACACGTGGGCTATATAGATAACACTGTGTTCAGGCACAGAAAGTCATTTAAGATCTAGCACAATACAATGCTAAATTTAAGACAATAGATAATAAACAGTCACAGTCATGTGATCAGGGGGCTGGAAGAAGGTTCCTAGATACAAGGTAATCACAAAGGTAAAAAGTACATTAATATAACTGTGTTGGTTTTGCAAAACTGGGGAATGAGTAATAAAGGGATTATCTATCTTTTAAAACAATAACAATTCTATGGTTGACTGTCCCTTTAACAAAGGATATAAACAGATACCGCTGACTTGTTAGTGTTATGACTTAAGTTATAACCAGCATTTTTATATCAGACGTAATTGCACATATACAGTGGATACAAGTATCTTTTGATACAAGGTATAATTTCAGGTTGATACTATACGAATATCATCTTATGACAATTATATTAACTTTACATGAATGTAACGATAGTGTTGCAATAAGTATCCTTAATTTATACTACAGATTTAACGTACAAAAATAACAACCTCAATCTGTACTATTTCATTACCCACTAATTATTTATCCTGATATAAATACTATTGATGCTAAGACACTAAAGACATATTATAGACTGAAAATGATCTTTTTATTATTAATTATTACATCAGTGGTTATCCAAGACTATTTGCAATTAGACTAGCCACTTACTCCAAGTCTTTACAACTAACAGTTTATCGCTTTAACTCTTTGTTATACTTATTTATAATATCCTAAATGCTGCATTTAGCAGTATCAAATATATGATATAATCTAATTGTAACACCATACTTAAGGGCTGCCTTTGTAAGCAATTCACCTAAGATAATAGCAATTTATAGACGCAACCACCTGGGATTATTGTGTTACCTTTGTTTATATGCAATATATATTTGCATTGTAGATCTGAATTTATTCTCTTATGAGACCCCCTGGACCCATATATCTATTTCTATAACACATGATATATTCCCTGACTATGGATTAAAACTGACATCCTAGGCCAGAGCTATCTTACCATGTATAATTTATACCAACTTTGAAGTGGCATACACTGTTTTTGTGCATTTATATACTAACAACCTACCACTTCTTGTGTTTTTAGAGTTGTTTTTCTGTGTGTATGTCTGAATTTTTAAATATCCTAATAAAGGTTATATTATAATTTTTAGTTTCCTCCTCCTTCCATCTATTTGACCTCTAACCCTTCCAATAGGCCTTAAGGATAGTGAGTGGTACACACGTGTACATAATCATCAGCTTTGACTGACATATTTGGCATGGTTTTAATAGTGTATGAATAAGTGACCAATATTTTAATTTCCCATTGACAGACATCCCAACCTGCAAAAACTAATTTCAGGGAGCTGGCTTCATCGTCTACTGCGCTGCGTGTATTTATATACTGGACACCTGGAAACCCTAAGTAAGATTTATTATTTAGAGGGATTATTTAGAGGGAAGCTATTATTATTAAAGTAGCTTCCCTCTAAACTCACATTAAAAAAGTAGCTTAATTGCACAACCACATACAACAAACCTATATTCCAGTGATCCTATGCTTGATGAATGCTCAAATATTTTAGAATACTACGTTTAATTACATGCAGTAAATAAAGTAGTATTTTATTTTATTAAAATCAGTGGAGGCTCTTTGGTAACTGATGCATGCTTTGAGGGTTCCATAGCGTCCCAGCTTGTGAAGTACTCAATATAGTTGTCCCTGTACGACTTTCGGATTTTGTGTCTGGGAGCATGTGTGATTTTGAGTTTGAGAGGCTATTTGTAATTATGTTTTGTACTCACAGTAAAGTCAGTTTGATAAGGACCTGACTGCAGGGGTGTCTATCTCCTCCCTCACATGGGGTGCACTCTCTTTGCCCTCTTTCTCAGTTCTTACTCAGCCTATGCTGCAGTCGATGTTGCCTGCTGCTGATTCTTCTCCTCCCCCAAGAGCCTTATCGCCACCTACAAACAGCAGGAGGGAGGGTGGCAGACACGCCATACACTGAAAGTAAAGACAAAATTGTTGTGACAACGCCTTCCTGCTCGATGACGTCACCACAACTAGAGACATTCCTTAAAGAAACACTGTTTCCGGATTTGGGCCACATTGGATCATGGTACTTGTAGTATCATGAAGATTGCATTTCATTTGCGGGCACCAGGGAGTCGCTATTACAATGAGGGAGACTCCCTGAACTTTAGGGAGAGTTGGGATGTCTGCATTGAAATGCATGGATACTAGGCTGCCACTGCCAAGTTGGGGCCATATTATTTAATAAATATCATTTGGCTCCGGCTAGATTTAATTTTTTTATATAGAGGAATGCCCAATTAGTATAAAACAAGCCAAATTTGAGTGAGCCAAGATGGTTGTAAAAAATCTTGGTTATTTATTCAGAATCTTCCTTTGTAAATTAGGGTACCAGGTTTGGTGTCTTATTTTATGATCAATATAATTTGGCTCAGCCTAATTTTAACTTTTTTATATCAAAATAACAAGAGTATTGCATTGAGCAATGATACTTTTTTATTGGACTAACTATACATTTATAAATTGAGAAGCTTTCGGAAGAGTTCCTTCCTTTATCAAGTCTGAAGCAGTACTGACCTATTCAATGGAATTTACAGATTATATCTTAAAACACAGAATAGCTAAGAAGACAGAAAGTGCAGGGAGAGGAGGAGGTGTCGTAAAAATCATGAGGGGGGCTTAGGTGACAGGCAGACAGTGTCCAGTGTAGGAGAACAGACAGGGGAAATATATAGCTATACGAGAGCATATACTGACATAAAGTTATATGTCAACATTGAATCAATATCTATAAAGATGTGAAATTGTATATACAGGGAGAATACAAAAGTTAAAAAAAGAAAAAAGTGTGGACATAGGCTTACCTGTGTACCTATGTATTACAAAAAATGTTGATAATGTGTTAAGAATCCAGAGTCCACATTTAGTCCAGAATTACACAAGTTGAAGTGCATTATCATTTTCATTTCAAAGGTTTTTATTTCCAAAATTTTGATTTTGAGGTTTTGGATGGAGTGGTCAGGTTGGGTGAAATGGTGACCAACAGGGGTGCAGTATTTTGTTTCACAGTGGTTTTTGATTGAGTGTCTGTGTAAGTTCATCCGAAGGTGCAGTTTTTGGATTTTTTCTCCAATATAGCATCCCATTTTACATGCAGCGCAATGTATCATGTATACCACATTTGCAGATATACATGAATATGTCCCTTTAATGTTATAGGATTTATTATTGTGATTCTTCTAAGTCTGAGTACAGTTGGATTTTGTCTAGTACAAATCTAGACAAAATCCAACTGTACTCAGACTTAGAAGAATTCTTCAGGAGATTGCGGCTAAAAGAATCCTTCTATGACAAAGAATATACCAGCACTATGGAGGACTACAATGGAAGGAAAAAGAACACAATCTTCACACCTGCACCAGGACGCAACACAAAATTGGACAGCTATATTGAAAGCTTCCGGTTGAGAACTGCATCTCTGCTCAACACACAGCAGTAAAAAATAATGTATAACCTCTCACACTTAGAAAAAAACGCTATAAAAAACTTAAGAAATAATGAAAATATTACCATTGAGCCTGCTGACAAGGGAGGAGCAGTGGTGATCATGAATACACAGGACTACATCACAAAGGGAAATAGACAATTATCAGATCAAACTTATTACAAAAAACTGGAAAAGGACCCCACCCAGGAATACACTTTGCAACTTAGAAAACTAATTAAAACATTCCCTAAACACACGCAACATAAACTGGACAAACTGGTGCCCTCTAACCCTAGCATAGGGACATTCTACATGCTCCCAAAAATCCACAAACCAGGGAACCCAGGAAGACCAATAATAACAGTCATGGAGACTCTGACTGAGCAAATATTGGGCCTAGTGGAGAATATTATTAAGCCTTTAGTTATTAACACCACTAGCTTTATAAAAGACACCACTGATTTTCTTAACAAAATCAGCCAGATAACAGAATTGCCAGAGGATACTATACTTGTAACAATGGATGTGGAATCCCTGTCCAGCAATATTCCACATAAATATGGTATTGATGCCTGCTTAAACTTTCTTTCCTCCGACAGCCCTAACCAGACATATAGTGCTTCTACAGTCAGTAAACTTACAGAATTTATACTTACTCACAATTATTTCATCTTCAACCACTCCATCTACTTACAAACCATGGGAACAGCCATGGGCACCAAAATGGCACCACAGTACGCAAACCTCTTCATGGCTGACTTAGAACAGAGATTCCTAGCCACTCACCCTCACAAACCCTTCAAATACTTTCGCTACATAGATGATATTTTCATCATATGAACAAAAGGAGAAAAAAACCTTGAACATTTTCATAAATAATTTAATCTATTTCATGCATCAATCAAGCTTAAAATTAACTTTTCTAGAGACTGTGTCAGCTTCCTGGATACAACAATATCCATCATAAATGGCAAACTGCATGTGAAGTGGGATATATTGGAGAAACAAGCCAAAAACTGCACCTTCGGATGAACTTACACAGACACTCAATCAAAAACCACTGTGAAACAAAATACTGCACCCCTGTTGGTCACCATTTCACCCGAACTTGTGACTCTACAGTATAATTCGGCACTAAAATCAACACTTGACAAAACTGCACCCTCCACTCTTCGACGTACATCAATCACTCTACGGCAACCGTGGCACACTAAACAGACCAGATATCTTCAGCGATACTCACGGGCCGCTGAACGGCAGTGGAGGAAATCACGCACCTTTGTTGATTTCCAACATTATAAATTCACCCTTAAGTTCTACAACTCTGCGCTCAGCCTGGCAAAACAAGTCTATTTCTCCTCCCTTGTGTCATCTCACGCATCCAACCCCAGAAAACTGTTCTCAACATTTAACTCCCTTCTACGTCCGCCTGCCCCCCCCGCCCACTACCAACCTCACTGCTCAAATTATTGCTGATCACTTCAAAAATAAAATTGACACCATTAGAAAAGAGATCTGCACCTCGCACCCCGCAAACCCAGCGATCCTACCCACCCCTACTATTAACAAAAATCTATGCTATTTCCCTCCTGTAACAGAGGAAGAAGTCTCTGCACTCCTATCCTCGGCTCATCTCACAACCTGCCCACTTGACCCTATTCCTTCATGACTTATTCCCTCTCTCTCTGCTTCACTAACCCCTACCCTAACTCATCTCTTTAACCAATCTCTCACTGCTGGTACATTTCCTGACACTTTCAAGCATGCGTCAATCATACCAATTCTAAAAAAGCCCTCGCTTGACCCCTCCACGCCTTCTAACTATCAACCGGTCTCCTTACTTCCCTTTGCTTCAAAATTATTGGAACGACTAGTCTATAATCGGCTAACTCAATTTCTCACAACTAACTCCTTACTTGATCCACTACAATCTGGTTTCCGCCCTAAACACTCAACAGAAACCGCTCTTGCTAAAGTAACAAATGACCTGTTATCAGCTAAAGCAAAAGGTCATTACTCCTTACTAATTCTTCTTGACCGGTCCGCAGCTTTTGATACAGTTGACCATCCTCTCCTCCTAAAAATACTACATTCATTTGGCATCCGAGACACAGCCCTCTCCTGGTTCGCATCATATCTTTCAAACCGCTCATTTTCAGTTTCCTTTAACAACATATCTTGTGATCCTATGCCTCTCTCAGTTGGAGTACCGCAAGGCTCTGTCTTGGGTCCCTTGCTTTTCTCTCTTTATACATCCTACCTTGGAAAACTTATAGCCTCCTTTGGATTCCAGTACCACCTATATGCTGATGATACCCAAATCTATCTTTCCTCTCCTGATATCTCTCCCTCTTTACTCAACCAGATTTCTGACTGCCTCTCTGCAATTTTCTCTTGGATGTCTTCACACTACCTCCAACTCAATCTGTCCAAAACTGAGCTGCTTCTTATCCCCCCCTCTTCGAGACATCCGACATCCGACACCTGAAATTTCTCTGATGGTTGGAGACTCTATTCTCAACACCTCACCCCAGGTCAGTTGCCTTGAGGTCACACTAGACTCAGAACTCACATTCAACCCACATATACAAACGCTTACCAAATCCTGCCGTTCACACCTTCGCAACATTTCCAGAATTTGTCCCTTCCTTACTCAAAAAACTACAAAAATACTTATTCATTCCCTCATCCTGTCACACATTGATTATTGCAATCTACTCTTAATTGGCCTTCCAAAACACCGCCTCTCCTCCCTCCAATCTATTATGAATGCTTCTGCTAGACTCATCCACCTAAGTCGACGATCTACATCAGCTGCTCCACTCTGCCAGTCTCTACACTGGCTCCCCATACACTCCAGAATACAATTTAAAGTATTAGCCCTAACCTACAAAGCACTCAACAGTCTAACTCCCAACTATATTTCCTCTCTCATCGTGAAATACTCCCCATCCCGTCCTCTTCGATCAACCTCTGACATACGTCTCTACACTCCTGTTATCTCTACATCCCACTCACACCTCCAAGACTTTGCACGTGCTGCTCCTGTCCTCTGGAACTCTCTACCCCGCTCCATCAGACTGTCTCCAACCTTGTATAGCTTCAGACGATCCTTGAAAACCCACCTATTCAGAGAGGCTTACCATCTCTCCTCCATCCTGCATCCGAACCAAGCTAATACATGTACATGAACTGCCTGACTCACTGCTGCAAATACAACCGATGTAACAAGCTACCCCAACCTTATGTCTCTGCACCCTAAACCTATAGACTGTGAGCTCTCCGGAGCAGGGCCCTCTTCCTCCTGTGCTAGATTTGTTTAGTCTTTTTATGTTTTGTATTGTATCACAAATCTTTGTCATTGTATACCCCTATCATTGTACCCAGCGCTACGGAATTTGGCGGCGCTATACAAATAAATGATAATAATAATAATAAATAATAACCTGACCACTCCATCCAAAACCTCAAAATCAAAATTCTCAGAGGCAACTTCAAAAACACCATGGAAAGAAAAACCTTTTAAATAAAAATGATAATGCACTTCAACTTGTTTAATTCTGGACTATATGTGGACTCTGGATTCTTAACACATTATCAAAAAATGTTGTAACTAAAATTGACTACTTTCATTTAGTCAATTACATTGTATATTCCACATTCTTTATACATAGGTACACAGGTAAGCCTATGTCCACACTTTTGTCTTTTTTTAACTTTTGTATTCCCCCTGTATATACAATTTCACATCTTTATAGATATTGATTCAATGTTGATATATAACTTTATGTCAGTATATGCTCTCGTATAGCTATATATTTCCCCTGTCTGTTCTCCTACACTGGACACTGTCTGCCTGTTACCTAAGCCCCCCTCATGATTTTTATGACACCTCCTTCTCTCCCTGCACTTTCTGTCTTCTTAGCTATTCTGTGTTTTAAGATATAATCTGTAAATTCCATTGAATAGGTCAGTACTGCTTCAGACTTGATAAAGGAAGGAACTCTTCCGAAAGCTTGTTAATTTATAAATGTATAGTTAGTCCAATAAAAAAGTATCATTGCTCAATTCTATACTCTTGGCCTCCATTACATATGCAGTGTCGCCCGCAAAAGCCTGAAGGCCTTGCGCTGAGTATGGGAGCACCGTAACTCCCGAAAATGCCTGGAAAAATAAACTAACACCTAACGCATGCGCAATGTCTATCTACCTGTCAACCGCAATCCCCCACCGCAATAACTAATAAAGCCTATTAACCCCTAAACCGCCATAGCCCACACCGCAATAAACCTATTCTAGTATTAACCCCTAAACCGCCATAGCCCACATCGCAATAAACCTATTCTAGTATTAACCCCTAAACCGCCATAGCCCACACCGCAATAAACCTATTCTAGTATTAACCCCTAAACCACCATAGCCCACACTGCAATAAACCTATTCTAGTATTAACTCCTAAACCGCCATAGCCCACATAGCCTATTAAATGTATTAACCCCTAATCTGCCGCCGCCGTCGCCACTATAATAAAGTTATTAACACCTAAACCTAAGTCTAACCCTAACCCTAACACCCCCCTAACTTAAATATTATTTAAATAAATCTAAATAATATTAATATTATTAACTAAATTATTCCTATTTAAAACTAAATACTTACCTATAAAATAAACCCTAAGATAGCTACAATATAATTAATAATTAAGGGCTATTTGTAATTTAGTATAGGGTAGGGAATTTTATTATTTTGGGGGGCTTTTTTATTTTATTAGGGGGCTTAGATTAGGTGTAATTTGTTTAAACTTCTTGTAATTTTTTTTATTTTCTGTAATTTAGTGTTTGTTTTTTTTGTACTATAGTTTATTTAATTAATTGTATTTAATTTTAGGTAATTGTAGTTAATTAATTTAATGTATTTAATGATAGTGTAGTGTTAGGTGTAATTGTAACTTAGGTTAGGATTTATTTTACAGGTAAATTTGTAGTTATTTTAACTAGGTAGCTATTAAATAGTTATTAACTATTTAATAGCTATTGTACCTAGATAAAATAAATACAAAGTTGCCTGTAAAATAAAAATAATTCCTAAAATAGCTACAATGTAATTATTAATTATATTGTAGCTATCTTAGGGTTTATTTTATAGGTAAGTATTTAGTTTTAAAAAGGAATAATTTAGTTAATAATAGTAATATTATTTAGATTTATTTAAATAATATTTAAAGGATAACTAACTTTTTGTTTTAATATGCAAAACCGACTATACATTTAACATAGCAATTATCATAGAATGTACCTTTTTATTTCAGAAAACGAAGCTCCCTTTTGCAGAAAAATAACGTTTTAGTTTGTCTCAATGACATCACATTATCCAGCCCTCAAATGTGGGCCGTCTAAGGCAGTGTTTTTCAACCAGTGTGCCGTGGCACACTAGTGTGCCGTGAGAGATCCTCAGGTGTGCCACGGCAGACTTACAACAGTGTGAACAACAGTGTGGCATATTTTTTAAACTTTGCTTGTTTTTTACTCCCAGTGCAGGGGTAGTTTGTAGGAGGCAAGGCATAACAACACAATACATACAGTATGTGTGTGTTTGTGTGTATGTGTATATATATATATATATATATATATATATATATATATATATATATATATATATATATATATATATATATATATATGCTGTATTAGGCTTCAATGTGTGATTGTTTTTTAATTTTGGGATGGTGGTGTGCCACAGGATTTTTAAATGTAAAAAAGTTTGCCACAGCAAAAAAAAGGTTGAAAATCACTGGTCTAAGTAATAACATACTTGCCAATCGGATGGCCAGTATTTGCATGCAATTATAATATATTTTCGTCATTCAACGCAAGTGCAATCGTTTTATATTAGTCTCGCATGCGCATATTGCGGCACAGAAGCTGACATGACCGACAGCAGACTGAAAATAACGCATGCGCACATTAAATTTCAATCTATGCGATCGGTATTCCAGCCATTCTACTGTCAAATGTATTTCAATGAGAGCGGTCCAGTATTGCATCGCTATCTGCAATATCCACTTTGAATATTTAAACACTATATTATATATTACTCTGCACTGTAAATGTTAACCTTATAAAAATTAAATATATGCATTTATGTTTTATATATATATATATATATATATATATATATATATATATATATATATATATATATATATATATATATATATATAGTATATATATATATATATTATATTAATAAGAGCAGAAAACTTCAATTGCATTGATTTATATATGAATCTTATTAATAGTGAATCTGTATAATAATCCAAATCTTTTAAACACTGTTATTTAAATATCCAATTTTACAAATCAGCAATTAAAATCAATATATGATTTGTAATAATCATATATTTTGCTCGTCCATCATAGGGAGATTCTATTATATATTCCATAATTAGACCGCAACAAATTAAAAAACAATAGAAATATACTGTATATTGCATTTTGTGTAACAGTGTATATTTCTTCTTGCTCGTTAAATCTAGGGCGATTCTCGAAGCGCTCACACGCCAGATACTTACGTTAACTGCGCAGCATACTTTTCTGGTCTATAGAGCGTGTCTTCTTCCCCATAAGACGGTGATGTAGGAGATGACGTTGCAGTAAATCGCGCATGCGCATTGCGTTAGGTAGTCGCCATCTTCCAACTGGAGTTGTCCTCCAGGATTGGAATACAGTAACGGCTAAGAAATCAGTGGGTTTGGAAAAAGGTAATAATTCACCTACAGATATATTAAAAACGCTAAATATTTCAAACGGGTTGTACATTGAAAAACGTTTGATTGAAAGGTATACTATTGTTACAACACGAGTGTATATTTGACTACAGTTTCCCTTTAAGTTAGGGGGGTGTTAAGGTTAGGGTTAAACTTAGGTTTAGGGTTTAATAACTTTATTATAGTGGCGGCGGCAGATTAGGGGTTAATACATTTAATAGGCTATGTGGGCTATGGCGGTTTAGGGGTTAATACTTGAATAGGTTAATTGCGTTGTGGGCTATGGAGGTTTAGGGGTTAATAATGTAGTTATTACTTGCGGTGTGGGTTTGATGGCGGATATAGGGGTTAATAGTTTAAATAGGCATATTGCGTTGTGGGGGGTTGTCGGTCTAGGGGTTAATACATTTAATATTAGTAATGAGAGGGGGGGGATTGCGGATATAGGGGTTTTACGTGTCAGGCTTATTTTTGGGACGCAGGTTAGACTTTTACGGGAGATTTGTTATTTTCTTTAATTTTCTTAGGCACCGGCAGTTTCTAAAGTGCCGTAAGTCACTAGCGACTCCAGAAATTTGTATTTACGCTTATTTCTGGACATCGCTAGTTATCCGACTTACGCCACTTAGGAAATGCCGGCGCCATATATGTAATACCCCAATGTGCAAGGTGAAATTACGGGCGGCGCAGGTTTCCACGCTTGCGCCGAAACCTGCGCAGTATATTTGATCACGCCCTTGTTATTTTGATATCTAAATCTCTGGACTAACACGGCTACTCCAATCAACGTAACTTTTTTATATAGAGGGAGGCCCAATTAGTATAAAACAAGCCAAATGTGAACGAGCCAAGAGTAAAAGCTTGGTTCCTTATTCAGAATTTCCCATTGAAATGAATGGAAATTATGGTGCCACGTTTGGTGCCAAATTTCATGATTAATATCATATTAACTTTGCAAATTGTTGTTTAATAAATAATTACTTTCATGAATTAAGAAGCCAAGCTGAATAAGATGCTGGGTGAATAGTAAGCGATCTTCGAATTAGAAGATGGATTATGAGTATGGTAAGGCATTTTGTAATAGAAAACATACAGCGTTTGAGGATATGCTGCTTTATGAGAAAACTAAGTTCACGTAAACATTGTAAAATATTTTTGTGATTCAACATGCAAACGGATGTAGTATCATTTGTAACTATTAATTATTTCTTTATTAGGTTTGAGTAAAAAATTGCGAAATGACAGGCTGTAAAATACAAGAGAGCCTCTAATAAAAATATAACTAATGAGTGTGGGAGTGGGACTCTTTCTGAAGCGTAACACTATGCGGAGGGATTTTATCAAAATAGCAGAACATGATTCTGTTCACTACATTGCACATTGTAACCCCGCCTTGTATGTAAATTTAGTCGAGTGTTTGTCCAGTATCTGTTTTGTTGTCACTGTTTGCATCCGCCCCCGGAAGTGTATCTCTTCGGCCTGGGGGACGCACGCCTCTTGTGTGTACCAGCCTGGCTCTGGGCACAATGGCGGCCCGGGCTGGTAGAGCAGGAGGCACGGTGCGGTCTGTCCATTCCTGCGAGCACTGGGAGATTGTAAAACCGTCTGTGAGTGAGCTGTGTCGTGAGGTGCGCAGTAACATTCTGTGCACAGTGAAGGGCTGCGGGAAGGTTTTACCCAACCCACCAGCCCTCAATATGCACCTGGTGAAGTCCCACCGTGTACAGGTGAGGGGAATCTAACCCGGAGGGAGGTATTAGTGAAACTCTGTTTTTAGCTGTGATTTATGTCATCCTTCAGTAGCTATGAGTCTTTCACTGGGAGCAATATCCAGTAGCAGTTTCATTAAAGGGATAGGCTACAAAATAATTGTTATTGTTTTAAAACATAGATAATCCCTTTTATTACCTATTCCACAGTTTTACATAACCAACACAGTTATATTAGTATGCTTTTTACCTCTATGATTACCTTGTATCTAAGCATCGTCTGTCAGCCCCTTATCACATGACTTTGTATTTATTATCTATTGACTTGCATATAGTACAGTGTTGTGCTAATCCTCTGGCGTGAAAACAATGTTATCTATATGGCCCACATGAACTAGCAGTCTCTTGTGAAAAGCAAATAAAAAAAAGCATGTGATAAGAGGCTGTCTATAGTGGCTTTGAAACAGGCTGACATTTAGAGGTTTAAATGTAATAAAGTATATTAATCTAACAATGTCGGTTGTGCAAAACTGGGGAATGGGTAGTAAGGGCATTATCTATCTTTTTAAACAATAACTGTTTTAGTGTACACAGTCCCTTTAACATCTTTAAATTTGTAGTATATATTATTATTAATAATACGGACTACACTCTACACAATCTGTAGTTCTGTCTGGCGATCAGTACAGCAGGCTTTAAACCTTAGTATTTTCCATTATAAACAGCTATGTTATACATAAAATAATTTGTAGACGCTGCAGTTTCAGGTTGCTTTGAATTAGTAAGAAAATCATCATGATAAACTATAGTCTATTATGTGTTAAAACATCATATTCAAGCTTAATTTCACAAACCCAGTACTTGTCCACTTATTTATTCTTATGCAGCAAAGGAAAAACTGTGTTTCTCAATTTCACCATCAAACATCCCTTGACAGGCTTAGAACCTGATGGTCCTGTTACACCGCTATTATCAACTTGTTACATCCTAGTGCATAGTTAAAGTGAATGTAAATTTTCACGAATGAAAGCCCTGTTTTTAAAAATACTATTAAAAACACGGGCACTTTCATTCATGAAAGTTTACATTGCAGCCATTTTTTTTTTAAATACTTGCCTTTTATTCCTTGCAAGCTTGATACACCGGAGCAACGATTCCGCCACCCCCAGGTCGTTTCTTTTGTCAGAAATGACTAATCCGGCTTCCTCCAATCACAGCGTGGCCTCAGGCAATGTTTGCTCTGGGGGGAAGCTGTTATTGGAGGAAGCCGGATTTGTAATTTCTGACTTAAGAAGAGGACCTGGGGGCGGGGAATCGCTGCTCCAGTGTTCCAAGCTTGAAAGGAACAAAAGGCAAGTATTTTTAAAAAATGGCTGCTATGTAAACTTTCATGAATGAAAGTGCCCCTGTTTTTCATAGTATTTTTTAAAATAGGGCTTTCATTTGTGAACATTTACATTCACTTTAACCCCTTGTTTGCTGAAGAAGCACAAACAAACAATGTAGGTGGACATTACTGTTTTGTGTTATGGTAATTATGTGGTTAATCATCAGTGTAATCTGTGTTTTAATAGAAGCCTAAAGGGCCATTCACTATTTTCTGTACATACCTGGAGCCTGGTTATTTTTTTATCAAGACATTATTTCTATAAAATATATTATCAGACTGCAGAACATTATTCTGGATTTTGACTTCTACTTTAATAGATAATGTGTTGTCTCCATAGTGTTGCTCATTTGGAATCTGCTAATTTGCATACCTTATTGCCCTCTAATGTGTATTATGCTACTCCTAAGACTAACAGACCCTCAGATATGTGCTCTGAATGTGTCGGTTAACTACCTGTTTTCTCTCCTTCACAGGGACCATTCTCAACTTTTTATAAAAATGACTAATTACATGGTGATTACTTTTCTTCGTTTTAAAGCACCATAGGCCTATAGCCAAAACCTGACGTCTCTCATGGGATCTGTACATTACTTAGTATTGCTTAGATCTTAGATTCTTCACAGGGAATTTTGTTTAGATGCTCAGTTTCAGCTCTGTTCCAGTAGATCACTGCGGCTCCCGAGCGGTACTTTAACTGAGTTTAACCCCTTTGTGGGGGTTAAACACAGACTTGCAGCATTGCTAGTGTTAAAATTATATGCTCAAACAAATTGGAGCTTGTACTGTATTTTTGTTTTTTTTTACTATCATGGACCAAGTGAAGCAAGAAGGTAGCTTACTGCCATCCTCCTGACCATAGAGTAAACTGTGGTTTAAAAATATATGCACAATTGACGACTTTACAGTTTGGCAAAATGTTTTGTTCAAAGCTACAAATAGATCATGTGTAGAAAGGGTACCTTTCACCTCAACATACGAAATAAGGGCACAGACCATGTCCTCTTTATTTAAAAAAAAAAAAAAAAATAATAATAAAAAATTTGTACCCACACATGATCCTTTCATCGCCAACAATCCACATACATTTAATTGACCCCATGATCTTTTGTAGCTAGTATTGTCTTTCCAGACACAAATGATCCAATAACCATTTTGAACTTAATCCCATGGATGACTACTTGGGCATCCTTCTTCCAGAGTGTCAAATGTATACCAGATATGCTTTGGCTACGAAATTTACCTTGACCCTTCTATGAATAGCGGTAATGGTTTTAGTCTAACCTTGTAGCTCTTATGAAGATGGCCTTTAAAATCTACTTCTTGTCCTTGGGTCTCCTTTTAATTTTGGTAAGTGTTTCTAATTCAATATAGAATCATTCTGTTTCATTCTGAGAGTTTTGGAACATGGACAATTCATGTTTTTCATCGAGTACAAGGATGCTTCATATCCCCATTCATCTCAACCAGACGCATTCCCTTATTTGCTGAAACCACAGCATGCAACATGCCACTGTTTTCACCCACCTACGGTTTCAAAGGCATTGGCTCAAATGTGTTAAGCTTTTTGTGGTTTTCTTCATCTGTCTGGATGTCATCATCATTTTCTCTATCATTTTCATGGATGGACTCTTTACTGGACCCCTAAGACTGTTAGTAATAGGATCGTCCTAATTGTTTTTTTATTTCCTAAGGTTTAAACACAGGATAGTTAGTGCCAAGAGCCATTCCAGATCTGTGTTTTTAGGGTAGAGATGGAAAACCATTTCCTTGATCATAAAGACCCTGTTCCCCCTGATATATTTTTTTTTTCTTTCCGCTGCTCACTCTTCATCCAGTGACCTCTAAATGCTATTTAGTGTCCTTCTTTGCCAGCCTATTCCAGTTTTTCAACATTGGGCTTTATCTTGCTAGTTTGTGGGGTTTTTTTGTAACCACTTGATGCTTTTTATAATCCCATTCCCTGCTGTAACCATATTTGGCAGAAAAGTTGCTGGCTTTTTATTTTTTTTATTTTTTTTTAAATAGCCTTTCCTTTTAAAAAGAAAAATATGTTAGAATATAGAATCGGGTAGCTAAAAGTTTACTTACCTTGCATGTGTAGACATCATCAGGAGAGCACTACATTTAGTTGAACGGTGTGTTAAAACTATAGCGGCGTAGAGGACATCTACAAATGGAAGGGAAGTAAACTTTTAGCTGCCTAGTTCTATACAGTATTCTAACATACTTTTTTAAGAGGAAAGCCTGTCCTTAAATTATGTAATTCTGCAAATATTGCAGAATTATGCAGCATTTTAAACATTTAGTGTCCCTTTTATTAGATGCAAATCTTTTTGTTCTTTGTTAATGACTGACATGCTAGCATTTTAGTGTGCTAGGGTGATTAACTGTGTCCTGTATAATGACATTGCTTGTGTGTCCTATATACTGAAATCTGATACCAGAAATTATTAATTGCATTGTAAAAGTTCTGTGTACAAAATTTTGCTGCCAATATTTGTATTGTACTGCAGTCCAGGGACATGCACTCGTTTAAAAGCCAAGTGACACACAACCTGTCAAATTTTAGAAGTAAAAAAAAATAAAAATTACTCTAATTCGTTAATGTGTCGTTTTATCCCTAGTGACGTTGCAGTATATTAGCTATGTGGCATGTTCCTTTAACTTTACTTTGATGTTGTTTACAGGACCTGCATGGTTAAATATGTACCATTTTTTTCTCCTACATTTTTAACGTACTGTTTCTTGCACCCCTTTAAAGGGACATTCCGGTCAAAACTGAAATGCACATAATTGAATTACATGTTTGGATAGAAATAGGTTTACATATATAGGTTATATATTGGCAAAAATCCTTCTAGTAAAAGTTCTCTATTTTATTGTTGGCATTTTTCTCTGCACTTGCATGTGAAGCATAGCTAGATATTCTCGGGGCTCAAGCATATTAAATACTGAAGCTGCTCAGAGAGCCATCGGGTCTTGTATCTTGTAAGCAAACAAAAGATAACTGATCATAGGATAACATCACATGAAAAGTGAAGTTATCCTATGTGTACAAAAATTTATCTTGAGTGTGGTATTTTTTTCATTGGAAACGATATGTTGGCCATGAATTATGTGAATAGCTAGCAAGTCATGTTTATGCTTTAAAAAATCTGTAATGTTTAAATATAGATCTTTCCAATAACATTTCAGATCTGCAGTTCTGCAGCAGCTATCTCCTTGGAACTTAGTTGCAATAATGTTTGCTCACTTATTTTCTTCCAGGATGGAATTACTGATCCCACCTTAAGAAAACATTTAAAATCATCCCAGAAGTTATACTGCTGTCCTATTGAAGGTTGCCCCAGAGGAACAAACAGACCCTTTTCCCAGTTTTCACTTGTAAAGCAGGTAAATGTAGGACTGATGCAAAAAAATTAAATAAAAAATATAGAAATCAGAGTTTCTGAAAAACGACACACACACCTACCTAAATGTTAATAGCCAGAATTGTTATAGAAGACTCAGTAAGACTCTTTAAATCATGATTTTCTACATTTGTTTCATTTTTAGAATAATATAACATTTCAGATTTTATCAGACAACTACTGATTTGGTTATATACCATTAGAAAAATATAGATGACTGAAATGAATAAAATTATTGGGTTTAATAGGTTAATCCATTCATATTTTATCAACTTTTCAGCTGTACTTTACCGGAAGGAGAAAAATAATCATTACCCTTTTTAATAATAATTTTAATTAATTTATGTAACTAAAACAATAACATAGTTTTCACTTTATTTTTAATGCTTGCCCCTCCCACATCACTTTTCATTGAGCTTCTTGAAACTTAGTAAGGGTTGATTTTGTTACATACATTTGCAAGGGAACAATGACACAAAAGGGACAGCAAAATCCATATTTAACTTTCATGATTCTGAACATGCAATTCTAAACAACTTTCCAATTTACCTCTTATCTCATTTGCTTTGTTCATTTGGTATCCTTTGTTGAAAAGCTTACATGTGTAGACTCGAGAGCAGCAACGCACTACTGCGAGCTAGCTGCTGATTGGTGACTGCACATATGACTCTTGTGATTGGCTCACCCGATGTTTTCATCTAGCTATCCAGTAGTGCATTGCTCGCTTTCAAAAAATGATACCAAGAGAATGAAGCAGATTTAAAGTGAAGGTCAATTTTCATGTGAAAATGCCCGTTTTTTAAAAAAAAACTATTAAAAACAAGGACACTTTCATTCATGAAAATTTACATTTCAGCCGTTTTCTAAAATAAAATATACTTACTTTTTCTTCTTGAAGCCGCTCCAGTGCTTCACCAGCCCGTCGCAAGCCTCTTCATACATCAACAATGACAATTCCAGCATCCTGCAATCACGGCTCCCCCCCCCCACGATGGAATCCTTGCCTGAGGCAAAGCCGTGATTGGAGGAAGCCAGTTTTGTCATTGCTGGGTAAGTAAACCAGGAAGAAGCAGGCGGGGCATCGTTTCAGAACGGCGATACGGCATTTCAGAAGAACAAGGTAAGTATTTTTAAAATCCGGTGCCATGTCAATTTTCATGAATGAAAGTGCCCCTGTTTTTAATAGTTTTTTTTTTTTTTTTAAAAACCGGGCACTTTCACATGAAAATTGACCTTCATTTTAAAAAGAAGTAAATCTGAAAATTGTAAACTGTCTGAATCATGAAAGAAACATTTAGGGTTTATGTTTTCTCAAGTTTGCATGTTTATTGTATTACACTTTCTGTTATAAAGAAGAGGCCTGTTATTTCTGCAGATACAAATTCACAGTTTTGAGAACACCAAGAATGTGATATCTTCTAGATGCCCAAAAATAGTCTTGCAGAAACCTCTGAGAGAGCATGATATTGTGAATGGGTAAATAACTTAATTTATCAAAAAACTAAAAAACATAATTTATGTAAGAACTAACCTGATAAATTAATTTCTTTCATATTGGCAAGAGTCCATGAGCTAGTGACGTATGGGATATACATTCCTACCAGGAGGGGCAAAGTTTCTCAAACCTCAAAATGCCTATAAATACACCCCCCACCACACCCACAATTCAGTTCAACGAATAGCCAAGAAGTGGGGTGATAAGAAAGGAGCGAAGGCATCAACAAGGAATTGGAATAATTGTGCTTTATACAAAAAAATCATAACCACCATAAAAAGGGTGGGCCTCATGGACTCTTGCCAATATGAAAGAAATGAATTTATCAGGTAAGTTCTTACATAAATTATGTTTTCTTTCATGTAATTGGCAAGAGTCCATGAGCTAGTGACGTATGGGATAGCAAATACCCAAGATGTGGAACTCCACGCAAGAGTCACTAGAGAGGGAAGGATAAAAATAAAGACAGCCAATTCCGCTGAAAAATTAATCCACAACCCAAATCAAAAGTTTTAATCTTTATAATGAAAAAAACTGAAATTATAAGCAGAAGAATCAAACTGAAACAGCTGCCTGAAGTACTATTCTACCAAAAACTGCTTCTGAAGTAGAGAAAACATCAAAATGGTAGAATTTAGTAAAAGTATGCAAAGAAGACCAACAGGCCCATTTATCAAGCTCCGTATGGAGCTTGAAGGGCCGTGTTTCTGGCGAGTCTTCAGACTCGCCAGAAACACAAGTTATGAAGCAGCGGTCTAAAGACCGCTGCTTCATAACCCTGTCCGCCTGCTCTGAGCAGGCGGACAGGAACCGCCGGAAATCAACCCGATCGAATACGATCGGGTTGATTGACAGCTCCCTGCTGGCGGCCGATTGGCCGCGAGTCAGCAGGGGGCGGCGTTGCACCAGCAGCTCTTGTGAGCTGCTGGTGCAATGTTAAATGTGGAG